>NC_057800.1:260347456-260451715 GCF_018294505.1 Triticum aestivum
GGGGGCGTCGGCAAGCAGGAGGTGGCCGCGCGGCCGCGCGCGCGCGAGCACGCAGCAGCTTCGGGGCGTGGGGAGGAAGACGACGGGGAGCTACAGTGCTGGGCTGGGCCGGCCAGCTGGCTGGGCTGAACAGGGAGGAGCCCAGGTAAGCTTCTCCCTTTTAGTTTTTTTTTCTGTTTTCTGTTTTATTTAATATTTCTGCAACTTTGTTGAATTAAATAAAATACCTAGACAACTCCAAAAATCACCAAACTACTCCTGGTCCATAGTTGGAATATTTCCAACATGAAACATTTTAGTTTGGAGATATTTGAGCATTTAAATATTTTATATTATTTTAAATGCCCAAATTCAAATAGTTATGATTTAACTCAAGAACCCTAGGATGGCCTAGAAAAGTGTGCACCATTTTTGGCAGAGGTTCTGAACCAAGGCTAAAATGATGGACATTTTAGAAGGGCATTTCAGGTTCATTGAAGAATTATTTTAGTAACCCTAATTGGTTTCAGAGGGAACTGGGGGTTCTGTCATCCCCATTTCAAGTTTCTGATGAAAGAATAAACATGATGCAACACTCTAATGCATGACTAGCTAGGGTGTGACAACTCACCCCCACTCAAAAGAATCTCGTCCCGAGATTTGGGTTCCTCCGAGAAGAAGGCGGGGTACTCAAGTCGAAGACGATCCTCCCTTTCCCAAGTTGCTTCATCTTCAGAATGGTGCGACCATTGAACCTTGAGAAACTTGATATTATGACGTCGCGTGGTATGCTCAGCTTGATCGAGGATACGAATGGGGTACTCTCGATATGTAAGATTATCTTGGAGATCAAGCGTTTCATGGTCCACTTCACGGATAGGATCCGAGAAGCAACGCCTGAGTTGAGAAACGTGGAAGACATCGTGAACTCTGGAGAGGTGCAGAGGTAGTTCCAATTGGTAGGCAACTTCTCCTCGTTTGGCAAGAATGCGAAAAGGTCCAATGTAACGAGGAGCCAATTTGCCTTTGATACCGAAGCGATGGGTTCCCTTCAGAGGGGTGACCCGAAGATAAGCCTTCTCGTCAACCTCGAAAGTCATAGCCTTATGTTTTCGGTCATATTGACTCTTTTGACGAGATTGGGCTGTTTTCAACTTTTCACGAACGATACGAACTTGTTCTTCTGCTTCCTGAATCATATCCGGGCCAAAGAATTGTCTTTCCCCGGTCTCTGACCAGTTAAGGGGTGTTCGACATCGTTGTCCATAGAGAACTTCAAAAGGGGCTTTACCCAAGCTAGATTGATAGCTGTTGTTGTAAGCGAATTCGGCAAATGGAAGGCACTTCTCCCAGTCCATTCCGAAAGAGATAACAGAGGCTCGAAGCATGTCTTCTAGAATTTGGTTGACGCGTTCCACTTGACCACTTGACTGAGGGTGGAAAGCGGTGCTAAAGGAGAGACGGGTTCCCATAGCATTTTGGAAACTTTCCCAAAATCGAGAGGTGAAAAGACTTCCTCGATCCGAATTGATTTCCAAAGGAACACCATGGAGGGACACTATTCGGGAGATGTATAAGTCTGCTAGCTGACTAGCGGTTATACTCTCACGAACAGGTAAGAAATGAGCTACTTTGGAAAGACGATCGACCACGACGAAAATAGCATTATTCCCTCTTTTGGTTCTGGGAAAACCGGTAATGAAATCCATACCAATTTTATCCCATTTCCATTCAGGAATAGCTAAGGGTTGAAGGGTGCCAGCAGGCCGTTGATGCTCTGCTTTTACACGACGACAGACGTCGCAATTTGCAATATACTGAGCAATTTCTCTCTTCATCCTAGTCCACCAGAACCTCTGGCGTAGGTCCTGATACATTTTAGTACTACCGGGATGAATGGTGAGAGGAGATTCATGGGCTTCCTTAAGGATTAATCGCCTTAGATTGCGCACTTTGGGAACTACTAATCGATCCCCGAAGTACACGACTCCTTGATCATTAACGGAGAAACAATTCGCAATTCCTTTCTGAATGTTCCTCTTGATGCGGGAGATTCCCGGATCTACCTTCTGTGCTTTGATGATTTGATCCGTAAGGGTAGGTTTTGCCACCAAGGTGGAGAGAAAACCTTGAGGTACAATGTGAAGGTTAAGCTTCCGAAATTCCTCATGGAGAAGCGGTTGACTTTGTTGTAACATCAGGTTGTTACAATAAGATTTACGACTTAGCGCATCAGCCATGACGTTGGCTTTCCCTGGGGTATAGGTTATCCCTAAGTCGAAGTCTGTGATCAATTCAACCCAACGTCTTTGCCTGAGATTCAGATCCGGTTGGGTGAAAATGTACTTCAGACTTTGGTGATCAGTGAATATTTCGCAACGATTACCGAGGAGG
The DNA here is from genome assembly GCF_018294505.1 of Triticum aestivum. Lineage (NCBI taxonomy): Eukaryota > Viridiplantae > Streptophyta > Magnoliopsida > Poales > Poaceae > Triticum > Triticum aestivum. The sequence goes on from NC_057800.1 coordinate 260,349,830, forward strand.
TAATGTCGCCAGGTCTTAAGGGCATAGACTACGGCTGCGAGTTCCAGATCATGAGTAGGATAATTCTCCTCATGTGGGTGCAATTGCCGTGAAGCGTAAGCAATTACGTGTCGATCTTGCATGAGAATGCAACCTAGTCCTTGTCGCGAGGCGTCGCAGTAGATAACAAAGTCTTTGGAGAAGTCTGGTGGTACCAGCACGGGAGCAGAAGTCAGGCGTCTTTTCAGTTCCTGAAAGCTGTGCTCACATTGTGGAGTCCATTCGAACTTCTTATCTTTCTTGAGGAGTTCGGTTAGAGGTTTAGCAACTTTGGAGAAGTTCTCGACAAAGCGACGGCAATAGCTCGCTAAGCCTAGAAAACTCCGAACTTGCTTGACCGATTCGGGTGGAGTCCAATCAAGGACGGCTTGAACTTGCTCAGGGTTAACAGCAATACCTTTACCAGATATTACATGACCCAGATAGGTCACTTCTGGCAACCAGAATTCACATTTAGAAAATTTGGCATAAAGGCGATGCTCTCGAAGTTTCTGCAACACTAGCCTTAGATGTTCGGCATGTTCTTCCTCGTTCTTGGAGTATATGAGTATATCATCGAGATAAACTACGACGAATTTATCCAAATACTCCATGAAGATTGAGTTCATTAACCGAGAAAAAGTGGCTGGAGCGTTGGTTAAACCGAAGGACATGACGTTGTACTCGTATTGGCCGTAACGAGTAACAAAGGCCGTTTTAGGAATGTCCCCGTTTCTGATTTTGATTTGATGGTAGCCCAACCTCAAATCCATCTTGGAGAAGACTGAGGATCCAGCGAGCTGATCATACAGGTCGTTGATCCTGGGAAGTGGATATTTGTTCTTGATTGTGACCAAATTGACCGGCCGGTAATCTACAACCATTCGGTCCGTACCATCCTTCTTCTTAACGATAGGACGGGGCAAGCCCACGGAGATGAACTAGGGCGGATGAAACCCTTTTTCAAGGATTCATCGAGTTGTTTCTTAAGCTCGGCTAGTTCTAGGGGTGCCATCTTATAAGGTCTTCTAGCAATCGGAACGGTTCCTGGAATGAGGTCTATTACGAACTCAACATCCCTGTCAGGTGGAACCCCTGGCAATTCTTCTGGAAAGACATCCGGAAAATCACGAGCTACCGGAACGTCCTCAAGGTCTGGCAAAGGGCTGGCGTTAAGAGAATATAATTGTCGCTTGGCTATTCGAGTCAAAACATTGACTATCTTCCCCGAAGGATGGGTGAGTTGAACGGTCCTAGAGAAGCAATCAATTTTGGCTTGATGAGCTGACATCCAGTCCATACCCAAAATGATATTAATATCTGAAGATTTAAGGGCTATCAAAGATGCAAGAAAAACAAGTCTGTCGACTTGGATTTCATTTCCATGGCTTACTCTAGAAGTTTGCCATTTGGATCCCGGAGTTTGAATTACCATGGAGGATGGCAAGTCACAGAATGCAACGTTATGCAAACGAGCATAATTTTCAGATATAAAAGAATGAGAGGCTCCTGTATCGAAAAGAACAGATGCCGGGTGGCAATTAACAAGAAGCGTACCGAGAACGACGTTGGGATCTTCTTGAGCTTCTTCGGCAGAGATACAGTTGACATGGCCACGTGAAGCGGTGACCGGTTTGGTATGAAACACCTTCCCTGTCGGCTTGCCACGGCCAACAGCTTTAGCAGATTGATTGGGGTTCGTCTGGGGACACTCACGCATATAATGACCAGATTCCCCACACTTGAAACAAGTCACGGAACTGGTACGTGGAGGAGCATTATTGGATGGACCCCCATAGGGCTTGGCTGGAGCAGACTGTTGAGCGGGGCGAGGCGCCTGGAAAGATGGCCTCGGTGTGAACCTGGGTGGCAGGGCGGTGTTGGGTACCCACACACGGCGCTTCTGAGGACCAGCACCGGATGAGGAACCCATGTCACGTCCATGCTTGCGTGTTGCGTCGTAGTCAGTCTGACCAGTTCAGCACTGATGGCTTTGTTGACAAGTTTCGAGAAGGATGTGCACTCATGCAGACGGAGGTCGCGGCGAAGCTCAGGACTAAGGCCCTTACGGAACCTTGCTTGCTTCTTGGCGTCAGTAGAAACTTCCTCGGTTGCATATCGTGCAAGATTACCAAACTCCCTGCTATAGACATCCACAGAAAGTCGGCCTTGGGTGAAATTGCAAAATTCTTCACGCTTACGGTCCATGAGACCCTCCGGAATGTGGTGTTCACGGAAAGCGTCACTGAATTCAGCCCAAGTTGTGACATGGCCCGCTGGGCGCATAGCTCCATAATTCTCCCACCATAGACTGGCGGGGCCTTCAAGGTGATATGCAGCAAAGGTGACCTTGTCAGCCTCAGCTACCAGCGCGGAACGCAGCTTGTGAGAGATACTGCGAAGCCAGTCATCAGCGTCGAGAGGCTCGACGGAGTGGTGGAACGTGGGTGGATGCAATTTGATAAAATCGCTGAGTGACACCACGTTAGCCCTCTGATGGTGTGCTGTATTCTGTTCAATACGCTCCAACAAACGGTTTGTCTCCCGCTTGTTTCTCTCAGCTTCCATCATCACCTCTGCTAGTGAAGGAGGATGAGGCAGATTTTCATTCCTGGCTTCACTGCCTTCGGCCTGCTCTTGAGAAGCAGGGTTGGCGCGCGTGTTGACCATCCTAGGTAAACAAGCCAATGATTTAGTCAGAATGATAAAATTCCGACATAGGATACATAATGCAAGGAATAACTCGGAATGCAAGATGATCATCCGTATGACATGGTAGATACAGAAACTGCTTCTTTATTCCATCGTCATACACACCATACAAGGTTTAGTACAAGACCAAACAAAGTACTATTACGGTGAAAAGGGATTACATCTCATCGGAGGCATTCCAAACTCCTATACATTATTTTTCTACAACTCCGGAAGAGTACAAACTAGGTCATATCCCACGAGTCACGCGGGACGACAGACGACACAGCTAGTGCGAACTAGTGATACTACTACTAACTCAGACCGATCCGTAGTAGTCCTCGTAGAAGTCACCTCCATAGCCCGGAAGTTCAACATGATCATCCGGAAACAGACGGTCTCGCGGAGCTTGTGGACCATAGGGGCTAGGATGAGGCCTTGGACCAGCAAACGGTGGCCTGCGGGGACCGCGAGGTGGGGTGATGCCTCCTACATCACGCCAAACCATCACGTCTGGCAGAGCAGATCTCACAGGATAGAGATCGCGCATATCTGAATATCCAGCTTGCACCGCCGGTGCGAACCGAGTCAAAGTGGCCCAGTGGTCAGCACGGGTATTGAAGAGCTCTAACCTTAAGGCCCGGTTTTCACGGTCCTTATCCTCGAGCATCTCAGCAGTGGTGCGAGTCCGTGAATCCTCCTGAGTGGAGTCAGCATATATAGCCTGAAAATATCCTTGTGCTCCCGGAAGTGATCCTGGCATATACCGGAAATCAGAGTCCCGAAATAGACCAGATCTGACTCGCATAATGGTCATCATAGAGTAGGCGGCATCCTGCACAGCCATCTCGATAGTAACCCCGAGTCCATAGGAGCAGTGAAGAGGCTCAGTGGATCCAGGATAAGATGGAAATATTCTGACAGTGCAGAGATACTGGCTTTGATTAAAGTCTCGGAATTGCGCTTCGACCGTGTACTCAGGATACCAGCGGTATCCAGCCTCAGTCATTACCCTGACCAACTTAGCAGTATGGCCGGGTACATCTAGGCACCGAGTCAGGCGAACCACTTGATTGAGGTCGCGAGTGGCCATCTGAAAGCACAATTATAATGCAAAGGCATTAGAATTTCTAGCAAAATTTCGGCAGCATAACAGCTGTAAATGCTCAAAAAGGATATTGAGACATTTGACCAAGGATTTTGTACACACTCAACATCATCATATCAAGTCTTGAAACCATTCTTACAACATAATGTGGTAGTAGAACTGAACTAGGCTTGTAACCATCAAACTTATAAGGTACTACTGATTAGTAACTCGTGATCCTGATAGAGAGAGCAGATCCTAATTCCTTAACCCCCGGTGGAAGAATCGACTGACTCAGATCAGAAAGTCATAAGATATAAGGAGTAAAAAGAGCCTTACGTTCCAACCCACAAACAATTCCCCTACATATAACTAAAGAATTTCTAGACTCAACATCGACCAGTTTGGCTTGAAGAACCTACAGGCAGTCCGGCTCTGATGCCAACGCTGTCAGGACCCCGACTCGATGTCACATCGATCTAGCCGGTAACACTTCATATCACTTTGCGGCCTCACGCACGGTATTCCCACGGGTGTCGCCTTACCTTTGCCCGGGACCGTTTGCGCCTTTTGGCTCACGTATATGATAGTGTCGCTAGCATCCATATGATAAAGAGCCCGGGCTGACATGACTAGTCGTAAACCCAAAGTGGCACAGACTTACAGGGACAGGCATCCATGACCCAGCTTCGAACGTGTCGGTCATCAGCAAGTGGGTCCGGGCTGTAGCACTGGGCTAGCAGGACTCCGGTAAACCGAGCTGTAGCGGGCTAACAGGACTCCGGTACTCAAAGCGTGACATTTCCCTGAAGGGACAGACACAGGAACGAAGAAGGACACATGCCGGCCAGCCTAAGTGTTCCAAAGCAGTAGCAAGCTACCATGGCTCAGCGGTAACACTAGGAGACATTTCCCGGTAAGAGAGGCTACTAAAGATAAACAACTAGATAGTCAGATCCCACACATACCAAGCATTTCAATCATACACACAATATGCTCGATATGTGTAAATACAACGGAGCATCACAACATGACTCTATGACACAAGTACTTTATTTAAGGCTCAGGGAGCCATACATATCATACACACAGGTACGGGTCTCACGACCCAACATACAAGTCATACAGTCATACAAGCCAACAGCGGAAGTAACTTGTCTGAGTACAGACAACTAGTAAAATAAAAGAGGCTTGGAAGCCTAACTATACTATGTGGTCCATCACAAGCTCAGGGTCACCACCTGGGTCTTTAGCCTACTCGTTGATGTCAACGTCTACATAGAACCCATCAGAAGGGGTTGCAGCGTCTTCTGTAAAAATGTAGATTATAGCAACATGAGTACAAAGGTACTCAGCAAGACTTACATCAGATCCTACATACATGCATAGTATCAAGAAGGGTCAGTGGAGTTATTGCAGCAAGCCAGCTTTGACTCTTGGCTAGACTATCCTACGATACTCCATTTGAAATAGTTTTGCGCACACGAGTCCACTATTCACCACTTCAATACACTACCGAGGATCCACCTCCGTCTTCCTACGGAAGAGCCATCCTCGGCACTCACACTTATCTTGAGGCTTTTAACAGTTTCCATTTACTTGTCTATGAACTGTATAGGCAACCAAGTAGTCCTTTACCGCGGACGCGGCTATTCGAATAGATCATGTTAACCCTGCAGGGGTGTACCTCTTCATACATGTTTCCACCACTTAGCGTCTGCACACGACATGTGCTCGGCAGACTTCAAGCGAAAGCCGACGTGGGTGTAGACCACGACCTACCTAAACACTTAAGCCTCTAGTCCAGGTTTATCGCCTATTCAGGTTCCATCCGCAGGGAGTCCGGCCGAGGTTTCCCATACGGCCCCGAACGATGTGAACAGGGTTCCCGAGATACCTAACGGGTATTCGGTACACCGTGCCACGTACCTACCGCATCACAGCCCACCCCTACGGTCAGCGCTGTCCACGGCCTCCAGTAGGCTACAAACACCAGAAACTACTTGCAACTCCTGGACAGAGAGCTAAGGTGAATAAGAAGTCGAGCGGGGTCATATTTCAGGGCCCAATGTATGGTAGTAGCTGATTCTTAAATCACACATACAGATCTCAGGGCCTAAGGTCGGCTTCAATGAAACAACCCACCATGTACTCCTACATGGCCTCTCATCGATACCTTTACCAAATCGTGTTCACCACACCACTCTCATTACCGACATAATCATTTCACTCTAGCCCATCACCCAGATGAACCAGACCTGACACGACTCTAAGCATAGCAGGCATAGCAAGGTAGGAACAACACATACATAGGGCTCAATCAACTCCTACACATGCTAGTGGGTTTCATCTAGTTACTGTGGCAATGACAGGTCATGCAGAGGAAATGGGTTCAACTACCGTAGCACACAGCAGTTTGAATCGCGTTGTCTTAATGCAGTAAAAGAGAGCAGGAGCGAGAACATGGGATTGTATCGATATGATCAAATGGTTGGTTGCTTGCCTGATGGTTCGATGCACTCATAAGGTTCTTCGTTAGGGTAATCACGGTACTCCTCGGGGGCAGAACCTGTCGCAAAGGACACCGATACACAACCATCACCAAACAATGTGCAACAATATGATGCATGCATGAAACATGGCAATATGAGTGTGTTGGGCTAATGCAACTAAAACCAGAAGGGTTTGAACAAATTTGAATCAAAGATTCAAATTTCAAACTCAAACATGGCCTCTTTAAGTGCTTTTCCTTGTTCTGCTTAAAACATCAATTTAACTTATTTGATCATGCATGAAAATAGTACAGATGGATAGATTGGATTTTTCTGATCATTTTTCATATATAATTTGTCCAATTTGGAGTTACAGAATAAAAGTTATGAATTTTTGAAGTTTAAATAATATTCTGGAATTTCCTGATTTAATTTAAATCCAGAAAATCAATTACTGCGTCAGCCTGACGTCAGTGTGACGTCAGCAGGTCAACGGAACAGGTCTGGGTCAAACCTGACAGTGGGTCCCGCATGTCAGGGTGATTATTTTAATTAAAATTTAATTAAAACTAATCCTGTTTAATTAACAGGGCTGGGCCCCACCTGTCATTGACTCAGGGGAGTCAACCAGGGCCCACCCGTGGTCAAAGTCAAAGTCGGCTGCCGGCGTTTAGCCACCGGCGAGCCCGACGCGGCGGCGGGAGTGGTTTTGACCATTTCGGCCACCAAATGGGTCGCGGAGACCACCGGAGTGGAGCTGAGGACAAACCGCAGCTCTTGGCGGAGTCCGTTGGGGTCGGGGTGGCCGGAGTTGGCGCCGGCGACGACTTTGGCAGCCACCGGGGTTCGGTCGAGGATGAACTTGGCGCTAGAGGGGTCGGTGAGGCTCGTGGAGTGGCTAGCTAGGTGTTGTGGGACTCGGTGAGCAAGATGGACACCATCTTGTGGCCGGAGTGTGGCCGGAAGCACGTCGGCGACGAGGTCCGCGACGGTGCGGGCGTGTGATCCTCGGGCGGTGGCTACACAGCTCGGGAATGAGAGAGAGAGGGTCGGAGGAGTAGCTAGGCTCACAGCGCTCCCGTAGAGGCCACCGGCGGGGTCGGGGACGAGCTGAGGCAGCGACGGCGTTGAAAGGGATCTCCGGCGACGGCGAGCTCGGGCGAGGTCGGTGCGGCGGCTTCGAGGCACGCGAGCGCTCGGGGCTCGGCTAGCTCGAAGGAGTAGAGGACGGCGGAGCTTCTGGACAGGGTGGCGCGGCGTGGAGACGACGGGGAGCACGGCTACGACGGTGGTGCAGCGACGGTGGCGTCGGCCATGGCTGGGGCGTGCGAGGGGGAGGAGCTGGAGAGGAGAGGGGGTGTCTGGGGGGTTCGGGGGAGAGAGGGAGGCCGGTTCACGGCGTTAGCCGGGCGAGGGAGGCAGCGAGGCGGCGAGCAGCTGCGTGGCGAGCTGCGGTGCCGCCGCCGAGCACCTTGGCTGCCTGCCTGGCAAGCCAAGCTGCTCGCTGGAGCGGTGGCCGGGCTGGGCCGGCCAGGTGGGCTGGCTGGTGGGCGACAGGTAAGCTTTTTCATTTTCTTCTGTTTCTGTTTTTATTTAATATATCTGCAACTTTGTTGAATTAAATAAAATACCTAGGCAACTTCAAAAATCACCAAACTATTCCTGGCCCATAGTTGGATTATTTCCAACATGAAACATTTTAGTTTGGAGATATTTGAGCATTTAAATATTTTATATTATTTTAAATGCCCAAATTCAAATATTTATGATTTAATTCAAAAACCCTAGGATGGCCTAGGAAAATGTGCACCACTTTTGGCAGAGGTTCTGAACCAAGACAAAAATGATGGGCATTTTAGAAGGGCATTTCAGGTTCATTGAAAAATCATTTTAGTAACCCTAGTTGGTTTCAGAGAGGACTGGGGGTTCTGTCATCCCCATTTCAAGTTTCTGATGAAAGAGTAAACATGATGCAACACTCTAATGCATGACTAGCTAGGGTGTGACAACTCACCCCCACTCAAAAGAATCTCGTCCCGAGATTTGGGTTCCTCCGAGAAGAAGGCGGGATATTCAAGTCGAAGACGATCCTCCCTTTCCCAAGTTGCTTCATCCTCAGAATGGTGCGACCATTGAACCTTGAGAAACTTGATATTATGACGTCGCGTGGTACGTTCGGCTTGATCGAGGATACGAATGGGGTACTCTCGATATGTAAGATCAAGCGTTTTGTGGTCCACTTCACGGATAGGATCCGAGAAGCAACGCCTGAGTTGAGAAACGTGGAAGACATCGTGAACTCTGGAGAGGTGCGGAGGTAGTTCCAACTGGTAGGCAACTTCTCCTTGTTTGGCAAGAATGCGAAAAGGTCCAATGTAACGAGGAGCCAATTTGCCTTTGATACCGAAACGATGGGTTCCCTTCAGAGGGGTGACCCGAAGATAAGCCTTCTCGTCAACCTCGAAAGTCATAGCCTTATGTTTTCGGTCATATTGACTCTTTTGACGAGATTGGGCTGTTTTCAACTTTTCACGAACGATACGAACTTGTTCTTCTGCTTCCTGAATCATATCCAGGCCAAAGAATTGTCTTTCCCCGGTCTCTGACCAGTTAAGGGGTGTTCGACATCGTCGTCCATAGAGAACTTCAAAAGGGGCTTTACCCAAGCTAGATTGATAGCTGTTGTTGTAAGCGAATTCGGCAAATGGAAGGCACTTCTCCCAGTCCATTCCGAAAGAGATAACGGAGGCTCGAAGCATGTCTTCTAGAATTTGGTTGACGCGTTCCACTTGACCACTCGACTGAGGGTGGAAAGCGGTGCTAAAGGAGAGACGGGTTCCCATAGCATTTTGGAAACTTTCCCAAAATCGAGAGGTGAAAAGACTTCCTCGATCCGAGTTAATTTCCAAAGGAACACCATGGAGAGACACTATTCGGGAGATGTACAAATCTGCCAGCTGACTAGCGGTTATACTCTCACGAACAGGTAAGAAATGGGCTACTTTGGAAAGACGATCGACCACGACGAAAATAGCATTATTCCCTCTCTTGGTCCTGGGAAAACCGGTAATGAAATCCATACCAATTTTATCCCATTTCCATTCAGGAATAACTAAGGGTTGAAGGGTGCCAGCAGGCCGTTGATGCTCTGCTTTTACACGACGACAGACGTCGCAATTTGCAATATACTGAGCAATTTCTCTCTTCATCCTAGTCCACCAGAACCTCTGGCGTAGGTCCTGATACATTTTAGTGCTACCGGGATGAATGGTGAGAGGAGATTCATGAGCCTCCTTAAGGATCAACTGCCGTAGATGCTGGTTCTTGGGAACCACTAGACGGTTCTCAAAGTACACAACACCATGATCATTTGTGGAGAAACAACTAGCACCTCCGCTAGCAATGTTCTCTTTGATTTTAGATATTCCCTTATCTCGCTTTTGGGCAGCGATGATTTGATCCGTAAGAGTAGGTTTTGCTACCAAGGTGGAAAGAAAACCTTGAGGAACAATGTGAAGGTTAAGCTTCCGAAATTCCTCATGGAGAAGCGGTTGACTTTGTTGTAACATCAGGTTGTTACAATAAGATTTACGACTTAGCGCATCAGCCATGACGTTGGCTTTCCCTGGGGTGTAGGTTATTCCTAAGTCGAAGTCTGTGATCAATTCAACCCAACGTCTCTGCCTGAGATTCAAATCCGGTTGGGTGAAAATGTACTTCAGACTTTGGTGATCAGTGAATATTTCGCAATGATTACCGAGGAGGTAATGTCGCCAGGTCTTAAGTGCATAGACTACGGCTGCAAGCTCTAGATCATGGTTAGGATAATTCTCCTCATGTGGGTGCAATTGCCGTGAAGCGTAAGCAATTACGTGTCGATCTTGCATGAGAATGCAACCTAGTCCTTGTCGCGAGGCGTCGCAGTAGATAACAAAGTCCTTGGAGAAGTCTGGCGGTACCAGTACGGGAGCAGAGGTCAGGCGTCTTTTCAGTTCCTGAAAGCTGTGCTCACATTGTGGAGTCCATTCGAACTTCTTATCTTTCTTGAGGAGTTCGGTTAGAGGTTTAGCAACTTTGGAGAAGTTCTCGACAAAGCGACGACAATAACTCGCTAAGCCTAGGAAACTCCGAACTTGCTTGACCGATTCAGGTGGAGTCCAATTAAGGACGGCTTGAACTCGCTCAGGGTTAACAGCAATACCTTTACCAGATATTACATGACCCAGATAGGTCACTTCTGACAACCAGAATTCACATTTAGAAAATTTGGCATAAAGGCGATGCTCTCGGAGTTTCTTCAACACTAGCCTTAAATGTTCGGCATGTTCTTCCTCGTTCTTGGAGTAGATGAGTATATCATCGAGGTAAACTACGACGAATTTATCCAAATACTCCATGAAGATTGAGTTCATTAACCGAGAAAAGGTGGCTGGAGCGTTGGTTAAACCGAAGGACATGACGGTGTACTCGTATTGGCCATAACGAGTAACAAAGGCCGTTTTAGGAATGTCCCCGTTTCTGATTTTGATTTGATGGTAGCCCAACCTCAAATCCATCTTGGAGAAGACTGAGGATCCAGCGAGCTGATCATACAGATCGTTGATCCTGGGAAGTGGATATTTGTTCTTGATTGTGACCAAATTGACCGGCCGGTAATCTACAACCATTCGGTCCGTACCATCCTTCTTCTTAACGAATAGGACGGGGCAAGCCCACGGAGATGAACTAGGGCGGATGAAACCCTTTTTCAAGGATTCATCGAGTTGTTTCTTAAGCTCGGCTAGTTCTAGGGGTGCCATCTTATAAGGTCTTCTAGCAATCGGAACGGTTCCTGGAATGAGGTCTATTACGAACTCAACATCCCTGTCAGGTGGAACCCCTGGCAATTCTTCTGGAAAGACATCCGGAAAATCACGAGCTACCGGAACGTCCTCAAGGTCTGGCAAAGGGCTGGCGTTAAGAGAATATAATTGTCGCTTGGCTATTCGAGTCAAAACATTGACTATCTTCCCCGAAGGATGGGTGAGTTGAACGGTCCTAGAGAAGCAATCAATTTTGGCTTGATGAGCTGACATCCAGTCCATACCCAAAATGATATTAATATCTGAAGATTTAAGGGCTATCAAAGATGCAAGAAAAACAAGTCTGTCGACTTGGATTTCATTTCCATGGCTTACTCTAGAAGTTTGCCATTTGGATCCCGGAGTTTGAATTACCATGGAGGATGGCAAGTCACAGAATGCAACGTTATGCAAACGAGCATAATTTTCAGATATAAAAGAATGAGAGGCTCCTGTATCGAAAAGAACAGATGCCGGGTGGCAATTAACAAGAAGCGTACCGAGAACGACGTTGGGATCTTCTTGAGCTTCTTCGGCAGAGATACAGTTGACATGGCCACGAGAAGCGGTGACCGGTTTGGTATGAAACACCTTTCCTGTCGGCTTGCCACGGCCAACAGTTTTAGCAGATTGATTGGGGTTGGTCTGGGGACACTCACGCATATAATGACCAGATTCCCCACACTTGAAACAAGTCACGGAACTGGTACGTGGAGGAGCATTATTGGATGGACCCCCATAGGGCTTAGCTGGAGCAGACTGTTGAGCAGGGCGAGGCGTCTGGAAAGATGGCCTCGGTGTGAACCTGGGTGGCAGGGCGGTGTTGGGTACCCACACGCGGCGCTTCTGAGGACCAGCACCGGATGAGGAGCCCGTATCACGTCCATGCTTGCGTGTTGCGTCATAATCAGTCTGACCAGTTTCAGCACTGATGGCTTTGTTGACAAGTTTCGAAAAAGATGTGCACTCATGCAGACGGAGGTCGCGACGAAGCTCAGGACTAAGGCCCTTACGGAACCTTGCTTGCTTCTTGGCGTCAGTAGAAACTTCCTCGGTTGCATATCGTGCAAGGTTACCAAACTCCCTGCTATAGACATCCACAGAAAGTCGGCCTTGGGTGAAATTGCAAAATTCTTCATGCTTACGGTCCATGAGACCCTCCGGAATGTGGTGTTCACGGAAAGCCTCACTGAATTCAGCCCAAGTTGTGACATGGCCCGCTGGGCGCATAGCTCCATAATTCTCCCACCATAGACTGGCGGGGCCTTCAAGGTGATATGCAGCAAAGGTGACCTTGTCAGCCTCAGCTACCAGCGCGGAACGCAGCTTGTGAGAGATACTGCGAAGCCAGTCATCAGCATCGAGAGGCTCGACGGAGTGGTGGAACATGGGTGGATGCAATTTGATAAAATCACTGAGTGACACCACGTTAGCCCTCTGATGGTGTGCTGTATTCTGTTCAATACGCTCCAACAAACGGTTTGTCTCCCGCTTGTTTCTCTCAGCTTCCATCATCACCTCGGCTAGTGAGGGAAGATGAGGCAGATTTACATCCCTGGCTTCACTGCCTTCGGCCTGCTCTTGAGAAGCAGGGTTGGCGCGCGTGTTGACCATCCTAGGTAGACAAGGCAATGATTTAGTCAGAATGATAAGATTCCGACATAGGATACATAATGCAAGGAATAACTCGGAATGCAAGATGATCATCCGTATGACATGGTAGATACAGAAACTGCTTCTTTATTCCATCGTCATACACACCATACAAGGTTTAGTACAAGACCAAACAAAGTACTAATACGATGAAAAGAGGATTACATCTCATCGGAGGCATTCCAAGCTCCTATACATTATTTTTCTACACTCCGGAAGAGTACAAACTAGGTCATATCCCACGAGACACGCAGGACAATAGACGACACAGCTAGTGCGAACTAGTGATACTACTACTAACTCAAACCGATCCGTAGTAGTCCTCGTAGAAGTCACCTCCATAGCCCGGAAGTTCAACATGATCATCCGGAAACAGACGGTCTCGCGGAGCTTGTGGACCATAGGGACTAGGGTGAGGTCTTGGACCAGCAAACGGTGGCCTGCGGGGACCGCGAGGTGGGGTGATGCCTCCTACATCACGCCAAACCATCACGTCTGGCAGAGCAGATCTCACAGGATAGAGATCGCGCATATCTGAATATCCAGCTTGCACCGCCGGTGCGAACCGAGTCAAAGTGGCCCAGTGGTCAGCACGGGTATTGAAGAGCTCTAACCTTAAGGCCCGATTTTCACGGTCCTTATCCTCGAGCATCTCAGCAGTGGTGCGAGTCCGTGAATCCTCCTGAGTGGAGTCAGCATAGATAGCCTGGAGATATCCTTGTGCTCCCGGAAGTGATCCTGGCATATACCGGAAGTCAGAGTCCCGAAATAAACCAGATCTGACTCGCATAATGGTCATCATAGAGTAGGCGGCATCCTGCACAGCCATCTCGATAGTAACCCCGAGTCCATAGGAACAGTGAAGAGGCTCGGTGGATCCAGGATAAGATGGAAATATCCTGACAGTGCAGAGATACTGGCTTTGATTAAAATCTCGGAATTGCTCTTCGACCGTGTACTCAGGATACCAGCGGTATCCAGCCTCAGTCATTACCCTGACCAACTTAGCAGTATGGCCGGGTACATCTAGGCATCGAGTCAGGCGAACCACTTGATTGAGGTCGCGAGTGGCCATCTGAAAGCATAATCATAATGCAAAGGCATTAGAATTTCTAGCAAAATTTCGGCAGCATAACAGCTGTAAATGCTCAAAAAGGATATTGAGACATTTGTCAAAGGATTTCGTACACACTCAACATCATCATATCAAGTTCTGAATCCATTCTAACAACATAATGTGGTAGTAGAACTGAACTAGGCTGATAACCATCAAACTTATAAGGTACTACTGATTAGTAACACGTGATCCTGATAGAGAGAACAGATCCTAATTCCTTAACCCCCGGTGGAAGAATGGACTGACTCAGATCAGAATGTCATAAGGTATAAGGAGTAAAAGAGCCTTACGTTCCAACCCACAAGCAATTCCCCTACATATAACTAAGAATTTCTAGATTCAACATCGACCAGTTTGGCTTGGAGAACCTACAGGCAGTCCGGCTCTGATGCCAACGCTGTCAGGACCCCGACTCGATGTCACATCGATCTAGCTAGTAACACCTCATATCACTTTGCGGCCTCACGCACGGTATCCCCACGGGTGTCGTCTTACCTTTTCCCGGGACCGTTTGCGCCTTTTGGCTCACGTATATGATAGTGTCGCTAGCATCCATATGATAAAGAGCCCGGGCTGACATGACTAGTCGTAAACCCAAAGTGGCACAGACTTACAGGGACAGGCATCCATGACCCAGCTTCGAACGTGTCGGTCATCAGCAAGTGGGTCCGGGCTGTAGCACTGGGCTAGCAGGACTCCGGTAAACCGGGCTGGAGCGGGCTAACAGGACTCCGGTACTCAAAGCGTGACATTTCCCCGAAGGGACAGACACAGGAACGAAGAAGGACACATGCCGGCCAGCCTAAGTGTTCCAGAGCAGTAGCAAGCTACCATGGCTCAGCGGTAACACTAGGAGACATTTCCCGGTAAGAGAGGCTACTAAAGATAAACAACTAGATAGTCAGATCCCACACATACCAAGCATTTCAAACATACACACAATATGCTCGATATGTGCAAATACAACGAAGCATCACAACATGACTCTATGACACAAGTACTTTATTTAAGGCTCAGGGAGCCATACATATCATACACACAGGTACGGGTCACACGACCCAACATACAAGTCATACAGTCATACAAGCCAACAGCGGAAGTACTTTGTCTGGGTACAGACAACTAGCAAAATAAAAGAGGCTTGGAAGCCTAACTATACTACGTGGTCCATCACAAGCTCAGGGTCACCACCTGGGTCTTTAGCCTACTCGTTGATGTCAACGTCTACATAGAACCCATCAGAAGGGGTTGCAGCGTCTTCTGTAAAAAATGTAGATTATAGCAACATGAGTACAAAGGTACTCAGCAAGACTTACATCAGATCCTACATACATGCATAGTATCAAGAAGGGTTGGTGGAGTTATTGCAGCAAGCCAGCTTTGACTCCTGGCTAGACTATCCTACGATACTCCATTTGAAATAGTTTTGCGCACTCGAGTCCACTATTCACCACTTCAATACACTACCGAGGATCCACCTCCGTCTTCCTACGGAAGAGCCATCCTCGGCACTCACACTTATCTTGAGGCTTTTAATAGTTTCCATTTACTTGTCTATGAACTGTATAGGCAACCAAGTAGTCCTTTACCGCGGACGCGGCTATTCGAATAGATCATGATAACCCTGCAGGGGTGTACTTCTTCATACACGCTCTCACCACTTATCGTCGCTTACACGACATGTACTCGGCAACCTTCAAGCGGAAGCCCAACGTGGGTGTCGGCCACGACCTACCTAATCACCTAAGCCTCCAGTCCAGGTTTATCGCCTATTCAGGTTCCATCCGCAGGGACTCCGGCCGAGGTTTCCCATACGGCCCCGAACGATGTGAACAGGGTTCCCGAGATACCTAACGGGTATTCGGTACACCGTGCCACGTACCTACCGCATCACAGCCCACCCCTACGGTCAGCGCTGTCCACGGCCTCCAGTAGGCTACAAACACCAGAAACTACTTGCAACTCCTAGACGGAGAACTAGGGTGAATAAGAAGTCGAGAGGGTCCATTGGTTTCGGGCCCAATGCATGGTAGTAGCTGATTCTTAAATCACACATACAGATCTCAGTGCTTAAGGTCGGCTTCAATGAAACAACCCACCATGTACTCCTACATGGCCTCTCATCGATACCTTTACCAAATCGTGTTCACTACACCACTCTCATTACCGACATAATCATTTCACTCTAGCCCATCACCCAGATGAACCAGACCTGACACAACTCTAAGCATAGCAGGCATAGCAAGGTAGGAACAACACATACATATGGCTCAATCAACTCCTACACATGCTAGTGGGTTTCATCTAGTTACTGTGGCAATGACAGGTCATGCAGAGGAAATGGGTTCAACTACCGTAGCACACAGCAGTTTGAATCGCGTTGTCTTAATGCAGTAAAAGAGAGCAGGAGCGAGAACATGGGATTGTATCGATATGATCAAATGGTTGGTTGCTTGCCTGATGGTTCGTTGCACGGATACGATTCCTCGTTAGGGTAATCACGGTACTCCTCAGGGACAGATCCTGTCGCAAAGGATAACGATACACAGGCATCACCAAACAATGTGCAACAATATGATGCATGCATGAAACATGGCAATATGGGTGTGTTGGGCTAATGCAACTAAAACCAGAAGTGTTTGAGCAAATTTGAATCAAAGATTCAAATTCCAAATTCAAATATGGCCTTTTAAAGTGCCTTTTCTTGTTCTGATTAAAACATCAGCTTAACTTGTTTGATCATGCATGAAAATGGTACAGATGGATAGATTGGATTTTTCTGATCATTTTTCATATATTATTTGTCCAGTTTGGAGTTACAGAATAAAAGTTATGAATTTTTGAAGTTTAAATAATATTCTGGAATTTCCTGATTTAATTTAAATCCAGAAATTCAATTACTGCGTCAGCCTGACGTCACCGTGACATCAGCAGGTCAACAGAGCTGGCTCGGGTCAAACCTGACGTGTGGGGTCCACACGTCAGTGTCACAGGGGCTAATCCCGCGTTGACCCCGGGCTGGTTAGCTTTGACTAACCCCTGGGGCCCACTTGTCAGCGTCTGTAGGTGGTGGGTTAGTGGTTAATCAACTAGGCCACGTTAGCTCGCCGGAGTTCTGGCCGGCGGCGACCAACAGTGCGGCGGCGATAGTGGTTTTGGTCGTTTCGGCCACCAAATGGAACGTGGCGACCACCGGAGTGAAGCTGAGGACGACCCGCGGCTCTTGGCGGAGTCCGTTGGGGTCGGGGTGGCCGGAGTCGACGGCGGCGAGCTCGGCTGCGACCGCCGGGGTTCGGTCGTGCACGGGAGTGGTGCTGGAGCTCGAAGTCGAGCAAGGTGAGGCGCTAGGGATGCTCTACTGGGTTCTGTGAACGCGTTGGACTCGCCGGGGTGACCAAATGGTCACCGGAGCTGCGTCGACGGCGAGCTCGGCGACGGCGGAGGTTCGGCCGAGGTGGGGATGCAGCTACGGTGAGGGAACGAGGGGAAGGAGAGGGGGAAACGGCTCGGGGGCTCACCGCGGTTGCAGTGGGCGTCGAAGCGGGCTCGGGGACGCGCTGGAGACGGCGAATTCGTCGGCGATGGTGGTCGGAGTCCGAAGAGGGGAACGGCGACGTGGCGGCGATGCAGGGCTTCCGGGGACTCGTGGAGCGGTGGGGAGGAAGAGGGAGTCGAGGCGGAGCTTCTGAGCTACTCGGGGGAGCGAGGGGTGGCCGGAGTCAGTGGCTACGGCGAACGGCGGCGACGGTGGTGTTCGGCCGAGAGCGAGAGAGAGCGAGGGAGAAACGGGGGAGAGTGAGCGAGAGCAGGGGGGATCGGGACGGGCTGCGGGCGTCGTCCACGCGGCCAGGGGGGCGTCGGCAAGCAGGAGGTGGCCGCGCGGCCGCGCGCGCGCGAGCACGCAGCAGCTTCGGGGCGTGGGGAGGAAGACGACGGGGAGCTACAGTGCTGGGCTGGGCCGGCCAGCTGGCTGGGCTGAACAGGGAGGAGCCCAGGTAAGCTTCTCCCTTTTAGTTTTTTTTCTGTTTTCTGTTTTATTTAATATTTCTGCAACTTTGTTGAATTAAATAAAATACCTAGACAACTCCAAAAATCACCAAACTACTCCTGGTCCATAGTTGGAATATTTCCAACATGAAACATTTTAGTTTGGAGATATTTGAGCATTTAAATATTTTATATTATTTTAAATGCCCAAATTCAAATAGTTATGATTTAACTCAAGAACCCTAGGATGGCCTAGAAAAGTGTGCACCATTTTTGGCAGAGGTTCTGAACCAAGGCTAAAATGATGGACATTTTAGAAGGGCATTTCAGGTTCATTGAAGAATTATTTTAGTAACCCTAATTGGTTTCAGAGGGAACTGGGGGTTCTGTCATCCCCATTTCAAGTTTCTGATGAAAGAATAAACATGATGCAACACTCTAATGCATGACTAGCTAGGGTGTGACACTATCGGGATTTGTCGGCGCATTCGGGCGGTGTTGCTGGTCTTGTTTTAGCCTATCGAAGTGTCTTGAGTTACCGAGATACCGAGTCTGATCGGAACGTCTTGGGAGGAGGTCTATTCCTTTGTTGACCGCGAGAGCTTCTCATGGGCTAAGTTGGGACTCCCCTACAGGGATTGAACTTTCGAAAGCCGTGCCCGCGGTTATGGGCAGATGGGAATTTGTTAATGTCTGGTTGTAGATAACTTGAACCTTAATTAATTAAAAATGAATCAACTGAGTGTGTTACCGTGATGGCCTCTTCTCGGCGGAGTCCGAGAAGTGGACACGGTGTTGGAGTAATGCTTGTGCAGGTTGTTCCTCTAGTTTTTCACGCTCGCGCTTTGCCTCCTCTTCTCGCCCTCTTTTGTGAATAAGATAGCCACCATATATGCTAGTCGCTTGCTGCAGCTCCACATATATTTGTCTTACCCTTCCTATAAGCTTAAATAGTCTTGATCGCGAGGGTGCGAGATTGCTGAGTCCCTGTGGCTCACAGATACTATAACTCCAGATGCAGGTCCAGGTGATTCCGCTCCAGGTGACGAGTATGAGCTCAAGTGGGAGTTCGACGAAGACTCTCAGCGTTACTATGTGTCTTTTCCTGATGATCAGTAGTGGTGCCTAGTTGGGGTTTGATTCGGGGCCGTGTCGCATGTTGGGTTCTCTTTTATTTTGGCACCGTAGTCGGGCCATGAGTGTTTTGGATGATGTAATGTTATTTATGTTCTTGATTGACATGGCGAGTGCAAGCCAACTATGTTATCTCCCCTTTATTATTCATATTACATGGGATGTTGTGAAGATTGCCTAACTTGCGACATATGCCTTCAATGCGATTATGTCTCTAAGTCGTGCCTCGACATGTGGGAGCTATAGTCGCATCGAGGGTGTTACAATTGGGCGTCATCCGACGAGATGATGACGCTGCAAAAGCGCATCAAGAGCATGGTGGACAAGAGCACCAACCTTGCCAACGTGATCCAGGTGATGTTGTTTTGCCGGATTCTCCCATTCCAACGCCGGAATCTCCATATGTGGGAGTTTGATCCATCAAGTCCCCGGACCTTGTAGCGGTTCTTCAGCACGAAGCACGAAGATATATGGAAGCTGCTTTTTAAAACCCAGAAGACGTGGCAGCCGACGACCGAAGACCTCGTCCACGACTGCGCTCATCCAGCTACTCCAGTGAGTTTTTCAGATTTCTAATCATATCCTTGATTTGTAGATCCAAGGAGTAAGTTTAATCCTTCCCCTTGTCCCCCAAGGCTGGATGAAGAAGGCAGAGCGGATCAAGTGTCTGGCTCCCTTGCCCGAAGACCCATCCATTCCTCTTCTGACGAAGATGCTAGTTCTGGCGCCATACCAGGCGCCGGAAAAGAAGGGCGAGAAGAAGGGCAAGGAGGTCCGAAGTGGCCTTCGCTGCAAAGGTCCCTCGGACATATTGTCCGAAGATACCGAAAGTCTCTCCTCCCATGATGAAGATAAGGAGGAAGTGGAGGAGAAAAATTCTCCATCTAAGGGGGAAAGAAGAAAAGGGAGGCGTCCAAGACGTGGAAACTCTCCCTTTCAGATGTCTCGGAATCAGACGCCGAAGCCGTCCCTGAATGGAACCCTAGGCCGAAGCCTTTGGCCGAATCATATGTGTTTTAAGGATAATGTATATATCCGGCTTTATGCCACGCGATCCTAACACACAGAATCACGTATTGTAGTCCGGCCCGCGATCTCCCCCAACGATCATCGTCCTCTGGGAATTCGCTGGGTTCCGACATGATGGCGAGCGAGTCGCCTCCACCGGCCTCCCCACCCACTGCTACGGACAACACCAAAGTGTTGTTCCGAAGGGCCCATCCAGGCCATGGATAGGTGCAGGAAGCCGTCAAGGTGGCGTCAGAGGGCAATACCTCTGCAGCCGAGAACATGGGGGAGCTGACCCCCATGGAGACTGGCAGCGGGGGCCATGCCCAATTCGGCCCCCAACCAAATATCATTCCGGAGGCCACTACGGCTCCGGAGTCAGGAGAGCAGCCTCCTTCGAAAGAAGGGGGTGCATCGACCCCACCGGCGACCTCTGTCAATCCGGAGGTGTCGGACACTCTGATGGAAGCGCTTCAGAGCACCTCCATCATTGAGGAACATCGTACCCTTATGGGTGCGGTGGTTGAAAAGGTTCGGTCCGCTAAGAGCGGATTGAACGAGGCCTACACTAGCCTTCTAATAGACTTTGAGGTATGTGATGTAATATTTTCTAACTATAAAAAGAATGTCTATGCATAGTCAGCAGCCCCTGAGACTCTGTTCGGCGTTCGCTAAGAAAGGCCCAACAGAGGATCGAATATTTCACAGGAGATTTATCATACATGTCTATTTGAACAAACAGGCTTCGATGTTAGCGGCAACCGCCCATGCCGATGAAGTGTACAAAGTAAAGCGGCAGCTAAAGTGGGCCGATGAAGAGCTTATCTGCACCAACAAACGGTCGGAGGAGAAGCAAGGTATGCAATAACTATTTTCATCTAACATGATATTTACTTTTTATTGTGTTGTCTTGCTAAGTTTTATAATCATTCTCATAGCTGACATGTCCAAGGTCGAGACCCTCAAGAACACGCTAGCTGACGCCAAGGAGTTGGAGGAGGAACGAGCCACCCACCGAAAGCATGAGTCACGAGTGGAGGAAGTCCAGCAAGAGCTCAAGGATGCCATAAGAAAATGTGAGTCTGTAGAGCGCAAGCTTTCGACTCGAGATTCCGAACTTGCAGAGGCCCTCCAAAGCGTGAAGGCAGCCCGGGTTGAAGCCCATGGCGCCTGTCGGGAGATCCAAGAAGCAAAACAGATCGCAGCGGGTAAGGCCTTTAACATGCAAAGCAAACTTGTAAGGAGGAGGTACATATTACTGACCCGCGTTTGGAGTTCTCCAAGGGCGTTTGTGGATCTACCCCAGAGTATTGCCGATGCTGCGGAGTTCTTCCGAGCCAAACAGGGGAGTTTGCTACCTCTTGAGCACTGCATTGGATTTCCTTGAAGAGGAAATGATGATGCATCAAAGTAGCATAAGTATTTCCCTCAGTTTTTGAGAACCAAGGCATCAATCCAGTAGGAGGCTACGCGCGAGTCCCTCGTACCTACACAAAACAAATAACTCCTTGCAACCAACGTGATAAGGGGTTGTCAATCCCTTCACGGTCACTTACGAGAGTGAGATCTGCTAGATATGATAAGATACTATTTTTGGTATTTTTGTGATAAAGATGCAAAGTAAAATAAAAGCAAAGTAAAAAGGAAAGGAAATAACTAAGTATTGGAAGATTAATATGATGAAGATAGACCCGGGGGCCATAGGTTTCACTAGTGGCTTCTCTCCAAAGCATAAGCATTTTACGGTGGGTGAACGAATTACTGTTGAGCAATTGACATAATTGAGCATAGTTATGAGAATATCTAGGTATGATCATGTATATAGGCATCATGTCCGAGACAAGTAGACCGACTCCTGCCTGCATCTACTACAATTACTCGAATTATCGACCGCTATCCAGCATGCATCTAGAGTATTAAGTTCATGAAAATAGAGTAACGCGTTAAGCAAGATGACATGATGTAGAGGGATAAATTCATGCAATATGATAAAAACCCATCTTGTTATCCTCGATGGCAACAATACAATACGTGCCTTGCTGCCCCTACTGTCACTGGGAAAGGACACCACCAGATTGAACCCAAAGCTAAGCACTTCTCCCATTGCAAGAAAGATCAATCTAGTAGGCCAAACCAAACTGATAATTCGAAGAGACTTGCAAAGATAACCAATCATACATAAAAGAATTCAGAGAAGATTCAAATATTGTTCATAGATAATCTTGATCATAAACCCACAATTCATCGGTCTCAACAAACACAACGCAAAAAGAAGATTACATCGAATAGATCTCCACAAGAGAGGGGGAGAACATTGTATTGTGATCCAAAAAGAGAGAAGAAGCCATCTAGCTAATAACTATGGACCTGAAGGTCTGAGGTAAACTACTCACACTTCATCAGAGAGGCTATGGTGTTCATGTATAAGCCCTCGGTGATGGATGCCCCCTCCGGCGGAGCTCCGGAACAGGCCCCAAGATGGGATCTCGTGGATACAGAAGATTGCGGTGGTGGAATTAGGTTTTTGGCTCCGTCTCTGATCGTTTGTGGGTACGTAGGTATATATAGGAGGAAGGAGTACATCGGTGGAGCAACAGGGGGCCCACGAGGGTGGAGGGCGCGCCTGGGGAGGGGGTAGGCGCGCCCCCTACCTCGTGTCTTCCTCCTTTATTTCTTGATGTAGGGTCCAAGTCTCCTGGATCATGTTCGTTCTGAAAATCACGTTCCCGAAGGTTTCGTTCCGTTTGGACTACGTTTGATATTCATTTTCTGCGAAACTCTGAAATAGGCAAAAAAACAGCAATTCTGGGCTGGGCCTCCGGTTAATAGGTTAGTCCCAAAAATAATATAAAAGTGGATAATAAAGCCCAATAATGTCCAAAACAGTAGATAATATAGCATCGAGCAATCAAAAATTATAGATACGTTGGAGACGTATCAAGCATCCCCAAGCTTAATTCCTGCTCGTCCTCGAGTAGGTAAATGATAAAAAAGATAATTTTGATGCAGAGTGCTACTTGGCATAATTTTAATGTAATTCTTCTTAATTGTGGTATGAATATTCAGATCCGAAAGATACAAGATAAAAGTTCATATTGACATAAAAATAATAATACTTCAAGCATACTAACTAAGCAATTATGTCTTCTCAAAATAACATGGCCAAAGAAAGTTCATCCCTACAAAATCATATAGTTTAGTCATGCTCAATTTTCATCACACAAGTATGCTCTCATCATGCACAACCCCGATGAGAAGCCAAGCAATTGTTTCATACTTTAGTAATCTCAAACCTATAAACTTTCACGCAATATATGAGCGCGAGCCATGGACATAGCACTATGGATGGAATAGAATATGATGATGGAGGTTAGGTGGAGAAGACAAAAAAGGAGAAAGTCTCACATCAACGAGGCTAATCAATGGGCTATGGAGATGCCCATCGATTGATGTTAATGCAAGGAGTAGGGATTGCCATGCAATGGATGCACTAGTGCTATAAATGTATGAAAGCTCAACAAAAGAAACTAAGTGGGTGTGCATCCAACTTGCTTGCTCACGAAGACCTAGGGCACTTGAGGAGGCCCATTGTTGGAATATACAAGCCAAGTTCTATAATCAAAAATTCCCACTAGTATATGAAAGTGACAAAACAAAAGACTCTCTATCATGAAGATTATGGTGCTACTTTGAAGCACAAGTGTGGCAAAGGATAGTAGCATTGTCCCTTCTCTCTTTCTCTCTCTTTTTTTGGGCCTTCTCTTCTTTTTTATGGCCCTCCCTTTTTTTAATTCCTCACTAGGAACAATGCTCTAGAAAATGATGATCATCACACTTCTATTTATTTACAACTCAATGATTACAACTCGATGCTAGAACAAAAGATGACTCTATATGAATGCCTCTGGCGGTGTACCGGGATATGCAATGAACCAAGAGTGACATGTATGAAAGAATTATGAACAGTGGCTTTGCCACGAATACTATGTCAACTACATGATCATGCTAAGCAATATGACAATGATGAATGTGTCATGATAAATGGAATGGTGGAAAGTTGCATGGCAATATATCTCGGAATGGCTATGGAAATGCCATAATAGTTAGGTATGGTGGCTGTTTTGAGGAAGATATAAGGAGGTTTATGTGTGAACGAGCGTATCATATCATGGGGTTTGGATTCACCGGCGAAGTTTGCACCAACTCTCAATGTGAGAAAGGGCAATGCATGGTACCGAAGAGGCTAGCAATGATGGAAGGGTGAGAGTGCGTATAATCCATGGACTCAACATTAGTCATAAAGAACTCACATACTTATTGCAAAAATCTACAAGACATCAAAAACCAAGCACTACGCGCATGCTCCTAGGGGATAGATTGGTAGGAAAAGACCATCGCTCGTCCCCGACCGCCACTCATAAGGAGGACAATCAAAGTACACCTCATGTTTGTTACATAACGTTTACCATACGTGCATGCTACGGGACTTGCAAACTTCAACACAAGCATTTCTCAAATTCACAACTAATCAACTAGCACGACTTTGATATTATTACCTCCATATCTCAAAACAATCATCAAGCATCAAACTTCTCTTAGTATTCAAAACAGTCATAAGAATTTTTTTACTAATCTTGAATACCTAGCATATTAGGATTATTTAAGAAAATTACCATGTTATTTAAGACTCTCAAAATAATCTAAGTGATGCATCAGAGATCAATAGTTTCTATAAAACAAATCCACCACCGTGCTCTAAAAGATATAAGTGAAGTACTAGAGCAAAACTATATAACTCAAAAGATATAAGTGAAGCACATAGAGTATTCTAACAAATTCCAAATCATGTATGGATCTCTCAACAGGTGTGTACAGCAAGGATTATTGTGGTAAACTAAAAAGCAAAGACTCAAATCATACAAGACGCTCCAAGCAAAATACATATCATGTGGTGAATAAAAATATAGCTCCAAGTAAAGTTACCGATGGAAGTAGCATCCCCAAGCTTTGGCTTTTAGGTGTCCTTAGATTATCTTGGGGGTGACATGGGCATCCCCAAGCTTAGGCTCTTTCCACTCCTTGTTCCATAATCCATCAAATCTTTACCCAAAACTTGAAAACTTCACAACACAAAACTTAAAGTAGAAAATCTCGTGAGCTCTTTTAGCGAAAGAAAACAAAAGACCACTTCAAGGTACTGTAATGAATTCATTATTTATTTATATTGGTGTTAAACCTACTGTAATCCAACTTCTCTATGGTTTATAAACTATTTTACTAGCCATAAATTCATCAAAATAAGCAAACAACACACGGAAAACAGAATCTGTCAAAAACAGAACAGTCTGTAGTAATCTGTAACTAGCGCAAGATCTGGAACCCCAAAAATTCTAAAATAAATTTATGGACGTGAAGAATTTATATATTAATCATCTTAAAAAAGAATTAACTAAATAGAATTTTCCAAATAAAAATGGAAGCAGTTCTCATGAGTGCTAAAGTTTCTGTTTTTTACAGCAAGATAACAAGACTTTCCCCAAGTCTTCCCAACGGTTCTACTTGGCACAAACACTAATTAAACACAAAAAACACAACCAAAACAGAGGCTAGGTAAATTATTTATTACTAAACAGGAGCAAAAAGCAAGGAATAAAAATAAAATTGGGTTGCCTCCCAACAAGCGCTATCGTTTAACGCCCCTAGCTAGGCATAAAAAGCAAGGATAGATCTAGGTATTGCCATCTTTGGTAGGCAATCCATAAGTGGCTCTCATAATAGATTCATAAGGTAATTTAATTTTCTTTCTAGAAAAGTGTTCCATGCCTTTCCTTAACGGAAATTGGAATCTAATATTTCCTTCCTTCATATCAATAATTGCACCAATCGTTCTAAGGAAAGGTCTACCAAGGATAATAGGACATGAACGATTGCAATCTATGTCAAGAACAATAAAATCTATGGGCACATAATTCCTATTTGCAACAATAAGAACATCATTGATTCTTCCCATTGGTTTCTTAATAGTGGAATCCGCAAGGTGCAAGTTTAAAGAGCAATCATCAAAATCACGGAAACCTAACAAATCACACAAAGTCTTTGGAATCGTGGAAACACTAGCACCCAAATCAATCAGAGTGCTAATAAAATCATTGTTGTTGGTATTGGTAAAGTCCCACAATTTAGTGTTATCTTGAGCCATCGTGAAAAGCAAGCAATCCAACACACAAGCAAACAAAAAGCAAGTGGGCAAAAAGAGGCAAATAGAGAAAGAGAGGGAGGATAGAGAGAGAGAGAGAGAGAGAGAGAGAGAGAGAGAGAGAGATAGAGAGAGAGAATAAAACGGCAAGGGTGAAGTGGGGGAGAGGAAAACGAGAGGAAAATGGCAAGTAATGTAATGCGGGAGATAAGGGTTGTGATGGGTACTTGGTATGTTGACTTTTGCGTAGACTCCCCGGCAATGGCGCCAGAAATCTTCTTGCTACCTCTTGAGCACTGCGTTGGATTTCCTTGAAGAGGAAAGGATGATGCAGCAAAGTAGCGGAAGTATTTCCCTCAGTTTTTGAGAAACAAGGTATCAATCTAGTAGGAGGCTACGCACGAGTCCCTCGTACCTGCACAAAACAAATAACTCCTCGCAACCAACGCGGTAAGGGGTTGTCAATCCCTTCACGGTCACTTACGAGAGTGAGATCTGATAGATATGATAAGGTTATATTTTTGGTATTTTTGTGATAAATATGCAAAGTAAAATAAAAGCAAAGTAAAAAGCGAAGGAAATAACTAAGTATTGGAAGATTAATATGATGAAGATAGACCCGGGAGCCATAGGTTTCACTAGTGGCTTCTCTTAAGAGCATAAGTATTTTACGGTGGGTGAACGAATTACTGTTGAGCAATTGACAGAATTGAGCATAGTTATGAGAATATCTAGGTATGATCATGTATATAGGCATCACGTCCAAGACAAGTAGACCGACTCCTGCCTGCATCTACTACTATTACTCGACTCATCGACCGCTATCCAGCATGCATCTAGAGTATTAAGTTCATGAAAACATAGTAACACCTTAAGCAAGATGACATGATGTAGAGGGATGAATTCATGCAATATGATAAAAAAAACCATCTTGTTATCCTCGATGGCAACAATACAATACATGCCTTGCTGCCCCTACTGTCACTGGGAAAGGACACCGCAAGATTGAACCCAAAGCTAAGGACTTCTCCCATTGCAAGAAAGATCAATCTAGTAGGCCAAACCAAACTGATAATTCGAAGAGACTGGCAAAGATAACCAATGATACAACAACAACAACAAAACAACAACAAAGCCTTTAGTCCCAAGCAAGTTGGGGTAGGCTAGAGGTGAAACCCATAAGATCTCGCAACCAACTCATGGCTCTGGCACATGGATAGCAAGCTTCCACGCACCCCTGTCCATAGCTAGCTCTTTGTCGATACTCCAATCCTTCAGGTCTCTCTTAACGGACTCCTCCCATGTCAAAATCGGTCGACCCCGCCCTCTCTTGACATTCTCCGCACGCTTTAGCCATCCGCTATGCACTGGAGCTTCTGGAGGCCTGCGCTGAATATGCCCAAACCATCTCAAACGATGTTGGACAAGCTTCTCCTCAATTGGTGCTACCCCAACTCTATCTCGTATATCATCACATTCCGGACTCGATCCTTCCTCGTGTGGCCACACATCCATCTCAACATACGCATCTCCGCCACACCTAACTGTTGAACATGTCGCCTTTTAGTCGGCCAACACTCCGCGCCATACAACATTGCGGGTCGAACCGCCGTCCTGTAGAACTTGCCTTTTAGCTTTTGTGGCACTCTCTTGTCACAGAGAATGCCAGAAGCTTGGCGCCACTTCATCCATCCGGCTTTGATTCGATGGTTCACATCTTCATCAATACCCCCATCCTCCTGCAACATTGACCCCAAATACCGAAAGGTGTCCTTCCAAGGTACCACCTGGCCATCAAGGCTAACCTCCTCCTCCTCACAGCTAGTAGTACTGAAACCGCACATCATGTACTCGGTTTTAGTTCTACTAAGCCTAAACCCTTTCAATTCCAAGGTTTGTCTCCATAACTCTAACTTCCTATTTACCCCCGTCCGACTATCGTCAACTAGCACCACATCATCCGCAAAGAGCATACACCATGGGATATCTCCTTGTATACCCCTTGTGACCTCATCCATCACCAATGCAAAAAGATAAGGGCTCAAAGCTGACCCCTGATGCAGTCCTATCTTAATCGGGAAGTCATCAGTGTCGACATCACTTGTTCGAACACTTGTCACAACATTATTGTACATGTCCTTGATGAGGGTAATGTACTTTGCTGGGACTTTGTGTTTCTCCAAGGCCCACCACATGACATTCCGCGGTATCTTATCATAGGCCTTCTCCAAGTCAATGAACACCATATGCAAGTCCTTCTTATGCTCCCTATATCTCTCCATAAGTTGTCGTACCAAGAAAATGGCTTCCATGGTCGACCTCCCAGGCATGAAACCAAACTGATTTTTGGTCACGCTTGTCATTCTTCTTAAGCGGTGCTCAATGACTCTCTCCCATAGCTTCATTGTATGGCTCATCAGCTTAATTCCACGATAATTAGTACAACTCTGAACATCTCCCTTGTTCTTGAAGATTGGTACTAATATACTCTGTCTCCATTCTTCTGGCATCTTGTTTGCCCGAAAAATGAGGTTGAAAAGCTTGGTTAGCCATACTATCGCTATGTCCCCGAGACCTTTCCACACCTCAATGGGGATACAATCAGGGCCCATCGCCTTGCCTCCTTTCATCCTTTTTAAAGCCTCCTTCACCTCAGACTCCTGGATGCGCCGCACAAAACGCATGCTATTCTCATCAAAGGAATCATTCAGTTCAATGGTAGAACTCTCATTCTCCCCATTGAACAGCTTGTCGAAGTACTCCCGCCATCTATGCTTAATCTCTTCGTCCTTCACCAAGGGTTGGCCTACTCCGTCCTTGATACATTTGACTTGGCCAATATCCCTCGTCTTCCTCTCCCGGATCTTAGCCATCTTATAGATGTCCCTTTCACCTTCCTTCGTGCCTAACCGTTGGTAGAGGTCCTCATATGCCCGACCCCTTGCTTCACCAACAGCTCGCTTTGCGGCCTTCTTCGCCATCTTGTACTTCTCTATGTTGTCTGCACTCCTATCCAGGTATAGGCGTCTGAAGCAATCTTTCTTCTCTTTAAGCGCCTTCTGGACATCATCATTCCACCACCAGGTATCCTTATCTTCGCTTCTCCTTCCCCTGGACACTCCAAACTCCTCCGAGGCCACCTTACGAATGCAAGTCGCCATCTTCATCCACACATTGTCCGCATCCCCTCCTTCCTCCCAAGGTCCCTCCTTAAATACCCTCTCCTTGAACACCTGAGCTACCTCCCCCTTGAGCTTCCACCACTTCGTTCTAGCGACCTTGGCACGCTTATCCCGCTGGACACGAATCCGAAAGCGGAAGTCAGCAACCACCAGCTTATGCTGGGGTACAACACTCTCCCCAGGTATCACCTTACAGTCTAGGCACGCACGCCTATCTTCTCTTCTCGAGAGGAGGAAATCAATCTGGCTAGAGTGTTGGCCACTACTAAAAGTCACCAGATGTGATTCTCTTGATCATAAACCCACAATTCATCGGTCTCAACAAACACACCGCACAAAGAAGATTACATCGAATAGATCTCCACAAGAGAGGGGGAGAATATTGTATTGAG
Source organism: Triticum aestivum (assembly GCF_018294505.1). Lineage (NCBI taxonomy): Eukaryota > Viridiplantae > Streptophyta > Magnoliopsida > Poales > Poaceae > Triticum > Triticum aestivum. Next base: position 260,379,628 of record NC_057800.1, read on the forward strand.
ATCCAAAAAGAGAGAAGAAGCTATCTAGCTAATAACTATGGACCCGAAGGTCTGAGGTAAACTACTCACAGGAGAGGCTATGGTGTTGATGTAGAAGCCCTCTGTGATGGATGCCCCCTCCGGCGGAGCTCCAGAACAGGCCCCAAGATGGGATCTCATGGATACAGAAGGTTGCAGCGGTGGAATTAGGTTTTTGGCTCCGTCTCTGGTCGTTTGGGGGTACGTAGGTATATATAGGAGGAAGGAGTATGTTGGTGGAGCAACAGGGGGCCCACGAGGGTGGAGGGCGCGCCTGGGGGGGTGGGTAGGCGCGCCCCCTACCTCGTTGCTTCCTCCTTTATTTCTTGATGTATGGTCCAAGTCTCCTGGATCATGTTCGTTCCGAAAATCATGTTCCCGAAGGTTTCATTCCGTTTGGACTCCGTTTGATATTCCTTTTCCCTGAAACTCTAAAATAGGCAAAAAAACAGCAATTCTGGGCTGGGCCTCTGGTTAATAGGTTAGTCCCAAAAATAATATAAAAGTGGATAATAAAGCCCAATAATGTCCAAAACAGTAGATAATATAGCATGGAGCAATAAAAAATTATAGATACGTTGGAGACGTATCAGAGTTCAATGGAGAAGTTGTTCTGGTCGCAGTACCTTGCACCAGAGCATCTGGTGCCCTTCAGCGATCAGCTGAAGCAGCTGACCGAGCTGCATAGGGTGGCTGAACTGGCCATGAATGATGTTATAGTCTGACTTTGGCCAGCCGAACCCATACCCGGCAGTTACTTCGGGCTCATGAAGCGGCTCGTCAGCGCCTACCCCCAGCTTGATACCATAAAGCGTCCGACCTGTATCGAAGGCGCCTGCATGGCCTTCGCCCGTGTCAAGGTGCAGTGGGCGAAGATGAACGCCGTCGAGCTGGCAACCGAGGGACCTCCCGCAGGCAAAATGCACCGCACGCCGGAGCAATATCTTGATGAAGTCTTGGAGGCTTCCCGCACTATAGAGGGCCAGTGTTTGAAGGAAACTATTTTCGAATGAATGTATCTGTAATGCCCGTACTTTGTATTATAAAACAAGGCTTATGTATAATGTGTTGCTTGTTTTACTTTGAAATCCTTTCCTCCTGTGCGGCCGTTTACGGTATCTGAGAGTTCGCTAGTCGTCGGCTTCAGCCCCCACGAAGGTAGTATGGGGGTGTTTGGAATGGCACCTAGACACACTTGACCCAACCAGCGTGGTCCTTGAAGGAGGTGTCAGTGCGGCGAACTAGGCAATCAGACTATGTGGCTTTATCGCTCTCACTTAGCCATGGGAGTTTGACAATGAGGTTATAGGCGCAGCCCCTGGTGTTGCTCGATTATCCGAACTTGGGTGCTGTAGACGCCTGACCGGTCATAGACCAGTCCTTCGCATAATGCGGGAAAAATCGCAAGAGATTTGTTGTTAGTCACCGAATAGCTGACCAGCTCTGGCCTCACCATGACAGTTAGTTTTTGGCTTTCTCTACTGAGGTGTTTATCCGGATGAGCCGGAAACACAATCGCAGTAGTTCTCCCTTTACTGCCTTAGATGAACAAGCGGAACGTAAGGCAATAACCACAGGAGCCGGGCCACCCAAATATTGACCAAAGACATGATTCAGAGCCGATGCATATAATGCTATATTCGTGACGCCGAATTTGCACTGTAAAAGTGTTTTAGACTTATTTTATTTTTAAGACATGTATGTGGCCGAATGGAGCCCCTGGCGGTTTAGGTCGTACCAAGGTGTACATGGCAATCAGAAGAGAAAAAAGAAGGAATACATATTAGGAAATGAGCCAGTACAAATACGTTGGGTGAAAGAATGTTTCTATTATAGTCTGATTGATACGTCAAAACGTATTTTTACAAATGATGTGACAAGCATCAAGGCTAGTTTACATGCCGAATACCAGGGAAAGCTGTGTACGGGTCCTAAAGAGGAAGAGGCGATCTTTAAAGATCCTTTAGATACTCTGCCGCACGTCTGCGCCACGTTACTCCTTGGTGTGTGATCCTTCAAGAGGATCAATGATCGGTTTTTCATAAAGGGACTGGAAATGGTGCCCTTGGTACCATCAAAAGTTGAGTGGGTTTAAGGAACCTAAAAAATAAAAAATAAGGAAAGGAGAAAAGAAATGATATGGAGGTCCACATAGGGTCGATCCGTATTGTGGATTTTATTTTTAATATGCCTCCATCTTTGCCCATGGTATCTTCAGTTCGTAGTTATGTACGCATGGTACATATGCCGTGATGTGGTTGGGGCTGAGAAGGAGGTCGAACTGCTAATCGAGCTCCTGACGGACTTGATCGCCGCTCTGCAGGGTTGTCCCGATGCGTTTAACAGTGTCCAGGGGCTTGACTGCCGATGTAGTATTTGGCTTGATAAGGCCATTCTGGACTTCCGCTGCAAGGGCCGCGATGTGCTCCTCAGTACAGAGGGAGCGCTCCGTGTTTCCATTGACTGTTATGACATCGCGGGGTCTGGGCATCTTGAGTTTGAGGTGGGCATAGTGCGGGATGCATTGAAGCGAGCGAATGCGGTTCGTCCGAGCAGTGCATGATAGCCACTACGGAAGGGGACGATGTCGAAGATCAAGTCTTCACTTTGGAAGTTGTCTGGCTTCCAATGTCGAAGACGACTTCCAATGTGATTGGGCCCGTGCAACGGGCCTCTACTCCAGGTATTACTCCTTTAAAGGTAGTTTTGGTGGGTTTAATTCTTGACGAATCAATACCCATTTTACGGACCGTGTCCTGATAGGGCAAGTTAAGACTGCTACTGCCGTCCATGAGGACTCGCGTAAGGTGGAATCCATTGATAATTGGGTCAGGGACCAATCCCGCTGAGCCTCCGTGACGGATACTAGTCGGATGGTCTCTGCGATCGAAAGTGATCGGGCAGGCTGACCATGGGTCAAATTTTGGGGCGACTAGCTCTATCACGTAGATGTCTCTCAGAGCGCGCTTGTGCACCCATTTGGGGATATGAGTAGTGTATATCATATTCACCGTTTTGACTTCAGGGGGAAATTTCTTCTGTCCCCCTGTATTCGGCGGATGAGGTTCATCATCGTCGTCGTCGCTAGGCGATCTCTTCTCTATGTTCGGTATTAAGCTTACCGACCTGTTAGAAGACCCAACAACTTCTTTGGGTATGGTTGGCAGGCTTGTCTGGGGTGCCATGAATCTGGCAAGGTCGATCGAGTATTCCATCCAAGTTAGATGAACAACCTTTATTCTTTTTGAATGGCCTCTTTCGTTCACCGGATTTAGAGCCACTGAATCCGGCGTTGACTGCTGTGTCTTCGGTATTATCATTGTTGCTTCGACGCTTGTGTTTGTTGCGTCGGGGCCTGCTGTTGCCGATTCTGGTTTCGGAGGTACCTGCGTCGCTGGTACTATTGTTGTTATGGGCTAACCAGCTATCCTCTCCCGCGCAAAAGCGGGTCATGAGTGCTGTCAGGGCTGCCATGGACTTTGGCTGCTCTTGGCCGAGTCGGGCGAGCCATTCGTCCCGGATGCTATGTTTAAAGTCCGCTAGGGCTTCGGCGTCTGGACATTCGACAATTTGGTTCTTTTTAGTTAAGAACCTTGTCCATAGTTTCTAGGCTGACTCTCCGGGTTGCTGAACTATGTGACTGAGGTCATCGGCGTCTGGGGCCGTACATAGGTACCCTAGAAGTTGTCTCTAAAGGCATCTTCCAGATCTTCCTAGGAGGCAATAGAATTCTCTGGGAGGCTATTTCACTAGTGTCGATCTGGTCCCTTTAATTTGAGCGGGAGGTACTTGATGGCATGTAGATCGTCACCGCGAGCCATGTGAATATGGAGAAGAAAATCTTCTATCCAGACTGCGGGATCTGTCGTGCCGTCATATGATTCGATGTTAACGGGTTTAAACCCTTCTGGGAACTGATGTTCCATTACTTTGCCAGTGAAGCATATGGGGTGTGCGGTGCTTCTGTACGGGGCGACATAGCGGCGTCGTTCGGACGGAGGCCGTATAAGGTTTTCGGCCCGTGTGAGGTTGTGTCTATGACGCCAAGTCTGATAGCCATCCTCACACATTGGAGCATGCCCCCTTGATCCGTAGATTGATCTAGTCCGACTAGCTCTATTGTCCAGGTCCTGTCGTAGGTCATAGGTGTATCCTGGGGCTGCTATTTCTCTACCTCTATGGCGAGGTGGTGCGGCATGGTGTTTAACTTGAGCTGTGTCAGGACCCCGATTCCAAGTCACACCGATCTAGCCTGTAACACCTCATATCACTTTGCGGCCTCACGCACGGTATTCCCACGGGTGTCGCCTTACCATGGCCTGGGACCGTTTGCGCCTTTTGGCTCACGTATATGATAGTGTCGCTAGCATCCATATGATAGAGAACCCGGGACGACATGGCTAGTCGTGAACCCAAAGCGGCACTAACCTATGGGGACAGGCATACATGAATCACATCGAGCATGTCGGTCAGTAGCGTGTGAATCCGGGCTGTAGCGCTGGGCTAACAGGACTCCGGGACCTGGGCTGTAGCAGGCTAGGCAGGACTCCGGATGTCACCGTGTGACATTTCCCCGAAGGGACAGACACATGAACGAAGTGAAACACATGCCGGCCAGTCAAGTGTCCGACCCTAGTACTCTGTCCAGAGGGTCAATTAAGGATCCGAGAGTACTAGGGTGGTTAAGAAGCCGAGAGGGTCAATTAAGGATCCCAATGCGTGGTAGTAACTGATTCTTCAATCACACATACAGATCTCAGTTCTTAAGGACGACCTCAATGAAACAACCCACCATGTACTCCTACATGGCCTCTCATCGATACCTTTACCAAAACATGTTCAACACATCCCTCACATTACCGACGTAATCATTTCACTCTAGCCAATCACCCAGATGAACCAGACCTGACACAACTCTAAGCATAGCAGTCCTAGCAAGGTAGGAAACACATACATGGCTCAATCAACTCCTACACATGCTAGTGGGTTTCATCTAGTTACTGTGGCAATGACAGGTCATGCAGAGGATAAGGGTTCAACTACCGCAGCACACAACAGTTTGAAACGTTGTTGTCTTAATGCAGTAAATGAGAGCAGGATCGAGAACATGGGATTGTATCGATATGATCAATGGGGCTGCTTGCCTGATGGAGTAGTAGTAGGGTACTGCCCTTCAGTTGGATACTCGAGAATATCCTCGGAGGCAGAACCTACCACGAAAGACATCACAGAACACAATCATCACATGGCAATATGCAATAATATGATGCATGCTATGACATGGCAATATGAGGTGTTCTGGCTAATGCATTGTGAAACAAGTTGATTTGAGTCCATTTGAATCAAAGGTTCAAATGGAAGCTTATGTTATTAAGTCATATAAGTGCATTTGCTTGTTGCACCTAGACAGGAAAGTTAAAGTGTTTTGTCATGCATGAACCATTACAGATGGAAAGATTGAAATTTTCTGATCAAATTTCATATATAAATCTTTGCATTTGGAGTTACAGATTAAAAGGTATGAATTTTTGAAGTTTGTAATATTTTCTGGAATTTCCTCTATAAGAATAATTCCAGTAGTTGAGTTTTGCATCAGCATTGCGTCAGGGTGACGTCAGCGGGTCAAAGGCGCCAGCCTAGGTCAAACCTGACTAGTGGCACCCGCATGTCAGTTGTTAATTAACTAACTAAATTTAGTTAGTGCTAATCTAAGTTAATTAGCAGAGTGGTCCCACTTGTCATAGACTCAGGGGAGTCAACCTGGGCCCACGCAGAGTCAACCACGGTCAAACGGGGTCAAACTCGCCGGTGTTTAGCCGCCGCCGAGGCCAGACGCGGCGGGGCAGTGCGGGTTTCATGCTCCGGCGACCAAATGGACGGCGGAGGGCATCTACACGTAGCTGGCAGCAAGTCGCATCGTTTGGTGGCAGTGGTGGAGCTCGGGGTGGCCGGAAACATCGCCGGTGATGAGCTGTGCGACTGCCGAAGCTCGGGTGAGGTTGAAACCGAGGCTATGGGACACGACGAGGCGCGTGGAGTAGTGCTACGGGTTCCTGCGAGTGCGGTGAGTGTGTTAGACGCGGTGGTCTGGCCGGTGGGTGGCCGGAGTCACGTCGGTGACAAGCTCGGCGGCGGCGGGTGCGGTGATCTTGGTGCGGTGCAAACGGTGCACGAGAGAGGTAACGGAGAGGGGGAGGACGGAGCAGGGCTCACAACGATCGCAACAAGCATCAAAGCGGGCTCGGGGAAGGCCGGAGCTGAGCGGGGCGACGATGGCATTCTCGGCGGCTGGAGATGGGGAAGACGGGGTCGGGGGCGACTCCAGAGCGGGCGAGCGCTCGGGGCTCGGCCTACTCGACGTGGACGACGACTGCAGAGCGAACGGACACGGCAACGCGACACAGGGACGATGGCGGACGCGGGTTTCATGGTGGCACGGGCGCGTCAACGTAGGCCATGGTGCGGGAGAGCGAGGGAGAGGAGCTGGGGAGGAAGGAGTGTGTCTGCAAGCTCAGGGGAGGAATGGGTGATCCACCTAGGCCAGCAGAACGGCGAGGGAAGGAAGCAGGGCGGCAGGCAGCTGCGTGGCGCGCGCTGGTGCCGGCGTCGAGCACCTGCCTGCCTGCTTGGCCGAGTCAAGCAGCTCGCTGGAGCGGTTGCTGGGCTGGGCCGGCTAGGTGGGCCTGCTAGGTGAGCGCCAGGTAAGTCCTCTGCTCTCTGCTTCTGTTTTTGTTTTTTATTTGTTCCTGTTCTGTGTTTTGAAATAGTAAAAATACTATTCCATTTAGGAAAAACCTGAAAATATTCAGAGGCACATTTCAAATTATTCTCAACAGCCTAAAAATACCTTCAAGATTATTTGGGCATTTTAAAATATTTATAGGATTTAAATTGCCCAAATGCAAGTAGTAATGATTTAATCCAATGACCTTATGTGTCCTGGAAAAAATGTGAACCCATTTTGTTAGAGGTTCTAACCCAAAACAAAAAGGGTGGACTTTTTAGAAGGGCATTTCAGGTTCATTGAAAAAGATTTTAGTAAACCCTAGTTATTTCCAGGGGGCTGCTGGGGGTTCCGTCATCCCCATTTCAGTTTTCTGGAAGAGTAGACATGATGCAACACTCTAATGCATGAACTAGCTAGGGTGTGACAACTCACCTCCACTCAAAAGAATCTCATCCCGAGATTTAGGATCCATTGGGAAGAAGGTGGGGTACTCAAGTCGAAAACGATCCTCCCTTTCCCAAGTGGCTTCTTTTTCAGAGTGGTGTGACCATTGAACCTTGAGAAACTTGATGTTATGGCGTCGAGTGGTATGCTCGGCTTGATCAAGGATACGAATAGGATATTCCCGATAGGTGAGATTATCTTGGAGATCAAGCGTTTCGTGGTCCACTCCATGAATAGGATCCGCGAAGCAACACCTGAGTTGAGAAACGTGGAAGACATCGTGGACTCTGGAAAGATGCGGAGGTAGTTCCAATTGGTAGGCAACTTCTCCTCGTTTGGCAAGAATGCGAAAAGGTCCAATGTAACGAGGAGCCAATTTGCCTTTGATACCGAAACGATGGGTTCCCTTTAAAGGAGTAACCCGAAGGTAAGCCTTCTCGCCGACTTCATAAGTCATGAGCTTATGTTTGCAGTCAGATAGGCTCTTTTGACGAGATTGGGTTGTTTTCAATTTCTCACGAATAACGCAAACCTGCTCTTCTGCTTCCTGAATCATATCCGGGCCAAAGAGTTGTCTTTCCCCGGTTTCTGACCAGTTAAGAGGCGTTCGACATTTTCGACCATAGAGAACTTTGAAAGGAGCTTTGCCCAAGCTAGCTTGATAACTATTGTTATAAGCGAACTCCACGAATGGAAGGCATTTCTCCCATTCCATACCGAAAGAGATAACAGAAGCTCGGAGCATATCCTCCAGAATTTGATTGACTCGTTCTACTTGACCACTTGATTGGGGGTGGAAGGCGGTGCTAAAGGAGAGACGAGTTCCCATAGCATTTTGAAAACTTTCCAAAAATCGAGAGGTGAAGAGACTCCCACGGTCTGAGTTAATTTCCAATGGGACACCATGAAGAGACACTATTCGGGAGATGTATAAGTCAGCTAGCTGGCTAGCGGTGATACTCTCACGAATAGGTAGGAAGTGGGCTACTTTGGAAAGACGATCGATCACGACGAAGATAGCATTATTCCCTTTCTTGGTCCTGGGAAACCCGGTAATGAAATCCATACTGATTTTATCCCATTTCCATTCAGGAATAGCCAAAGGTTGAAGGGTGCCAGTAGGCCGTTGATGCTCTGCTTTAACACAACGATAGATGTCGCAACTAGCAATGTATTGAGCAATTTCTCTCTTCATCCTAGTCCACCAAAACCTCTGGCATAGGTCTTGATACATTTTAGTACTACCGAGATGAATGGTGAGAGGGGATTCATGAGCCTCCTTAAGTATCAGTTGCCGTAGTTGTTGTTTCTTGGGAACCACTAGGCGGTTCTCAAGGAAAAAAACACCTTGATCGTTCACAGAGAAACACGTAGCAGCTCTGCTAGCAATGTTCTGCTTGATCCGAGATATCCCCTTGTCATACCGCTGGGTGGTTATGATCTGATCCATAAGGGCTGGTTTCACCACCAAGGTAGATAGGAATCCCTGAGGAACAATGTGAAGATTAAGCTTCCGAAATTCCTCATGGAGAAGAGGTTGACCTTGTTGTAACATTAGGTTGCTACAATAGGATTTATGACTTAGTGCATCAGCCATAACATTGGCTTTCCCCGGGGTGTAGGTTATCCCTAAGTCGCAATCTGAGATCAACTCGACCCAACGTCTTTGCCTGAGATTTAAATCCAGTTGGGTGAAGATATATTTCAGACTTTGGTGACCAGTGAAGATCTCGCAACGATTACCGAGAAGGTAATGTCGCCAAGTTTTAAGTGCATGGACTACAGCTGCAAGCTCTAGATCATGTGTGGGATAGTTTTCCTCGTGTGGGTGTAATTGCCGTGAAGCATATGCAATTACCTGACGATCTTGCATGAGTATGCAACCTAGTCCTTGTCGCGAGGCGTCGCGATAGATAATAAAGTCCTTGGAGAAATCTGGTGGTACCAGTACGGGAGCAGATGTAGGCGTCTTTTCAGTACCTGAAAGCTAAACTCGCACCGTGGGGTCCACTCGAACTTTTTATCTTTCTTGAGGAGTTCAGTCAGAGGTTTAGCAACCTTGGAGAAATTTTTGATGAAGCGGCGACAATAGCTCGCTAAGCCAAGGAAGCTCCGAACTTGCTTGATCGTTTCAGGTGGAGTCCAATCAAGGACGGCTTGAACTCGCTCGGGATTGATAGCAATACCCTTACCAGAGATTACATGGCCCATATAGGTCACTTCTGGCAACCAAAATTCACACTTGGAGAATTTGGCATAAAGGCGATGCTCTCGAAGTTTCGTCAATACCAGCCTTAGATGTTCGGCATGTTCTTCCTCACTCTTGGAGTAGATGAGTATATCATCGAGGTATACCACGACAAATTTATCCAAATACTCCATGAAGACCGAGTTCATTAACCGAGAGAAGGTGGCTGGGGCATTGGTTAAACCGAAGGACATAACGGTGTACTCATATTGGCCATAACGAGCAACAAAGGCTGTTTTGGGAGTGTCCCCATTTTTGATTTTGATTTGTTGGTAGCCCAACCTCAAATCCATTTTGGAAAAGACCGAGGATCCAACGAGCTGGTCATATAGATCGTTGATCCTGGGGAGCGGATACTTGTTCTTGATACAACCATCCGATCCGTTCCATCCTTCTTCTTGACGAAGAGGATGGGGCAAGCCCAAGGAGAAGAACTAGGACGGATGAAACCCTTTTTCAAGGACTCATCGAGTTGAATCTTAAGCTCGGCTAGTTCTAAGGGTGCCATCTTATAGGGTCTTCTAGAAATTGGGACGGTTCCTGGAACAAGGTCTATCACGAACTCGACATCCCTGTCAGGTGGAACACCTGGCAGTTCTTCTGGAAAGACATCCGGGAAGTCTCGGACTACCGGAATATCTTCAAGGTCTGGAAGGGGGTTGGCATTTAGGGAGTAAAGCTGGCGCTTGGCCACTCGAGTTAATACATTGATTGTCTTGCCCGATGGGTGAGTAAGTTGAACGGTTCTAGTGGCACAATCAATCTTAGCATAATGAGCTGACATCCAGTCCATACCCAAGATGATGTTTATGTCCGAGGACTTGAGAGCTATTAAGGATGCAAGGAAGACAAGTCTATCGACAATAATTTCATTCCCATGGCTTACTCTACAAGTTTGCCATTTGGAACCCGGAGTTTGAATTACCATGGAAGTGGGCATGTCACAGAATGTCGTGTTATGCAATCGAACATAGCTCTCAGATATGAATGAATGAGATGCTCCAGTATAAAAAAGAACAGATGCCGGATGGCAATTAACAAGGAGCGTACCAAGGACGAGGTTAGGATCATCATGAGCCTCCTCAGCTGATACATAGTTGACATGGCCACGTGTAGTGGTGGCTGGCTTGGCGTAGAATTTCTTTCCCGCTGGCTTACCACGGCCAACGGACTTTCCAGACTGGTTGGGGTTGTTGTTCTGGGGACACTCTCGACTGTACTGACCCGGCTCTCCACACTTGAAACATGCCACAATATTGGGGCGTGGAGCAGCATTAGCAGCGGGGCCACCATAGGCCTTAGGCGGTGCAAACTGCTGGTTGGGGCGGGGCGCCTCAAAGGATGGCCTCGGGGTGAACCTGGGTGGCAGCGCTGTGCTTGGAATCCACACCCGGCGCTTCTGAGATCCAGAGCTGGATGAGGAACCAAAATCACGGGAGTGCTTGCGTGAAGCGTCATAGTTAGTCTGACCTGTCTCAGCACTGATGGCCTTATTGACCAGCTTCTGGAAGAGGTGCACTCGTGTAGACGAAGATCATGGCGAAGCTCGGGGCTAAGTCCCTTGCGGAACCTTGCCTGCTTCTTAGCGTCGGTGGATACCTCTTCAGGAGCATAACATGCTAGGTTTCCAAACTCACGGCTGTATGCATCCACATTTAGCCTGCCTTGGGTGGAATTGCAGAACTCTTCCCTCTTACGATCCATGAGACCTTCCGGGATGTGATGCTCACATAAAGCCTCACTGAATTCAGCCTAAGTAGTGATTTGGCCGACCGGGCGCATAGCCTCAAAGTTTTCCCACCAAAGGCTAGCAGGGCCTTCGAGGTGATAGGCAGCATAGGTAACCTTATCAGCTTCGGCTACATTGGCAGAATGTAGCTTATGGGTGATGCTGCAAAGCCAATCATCCGCATCGAGGGGCTCGACGAAATGATTAAACTTTGGTGGATACAACTTGATAAAGTCATTGATTGACACCAAGTCGTTCCTCTGATGGTGTGCAGTGTTCTGCTCAATCCGCTCCAGCAAGCGGTTAGTCTCGCGCTTGTTTCTTTCTGCCTCTAGCATAACTTCGGCCAGAGAAGGCGGGTGAGGCAGATTCCCATCCCTAGCTGCACTGGCTTCCCCCTGCTCCAGGGCAGCAGGGTTGCTGCGGGTGTTGACCATCCTAGGAAAAACAAGACAATGGTTTAGACAAGGATGGCACAATCTTGGCAAGGAAGTGCGGAATGTAATGGATAACATGGAATGCTAAGATGTTCATTGCACGACATGGTAATATAGAAACTGCCATATATATACCATCGGTTATATACACCGTACATAGTTTAATACAAGCCCAGGCTGGAGTACAACTACGGTGAAAGATGTTACATCTCATCGGAGGCATTCCAAGCTCCTATACATTATTTTCTACACCTCTGGAGCGTAATACACACTAAGTCGTATCCCACGGGTCACGCAGGACTGTGGAGAATACAACTATTACAGTACTAGCGAAACTACTACTAGCTCAGACAGCTCCGTAGTAATCCTCATAAAAGTCACCGCCAAAGCCTGGAAGCGGAACATGATCATCTGGGAACAGACGGTCCTGTGGAGCTTGCGGGCCATAGGGACTCGGATGTGGCCTTGGTCCAACAAATGGTGGAAGACGGGGACCACGAGGAGGGGTGATGCCTCCTACATCACGCCAGTCCATACAATCTGGCAATCCAGACCGCACGGGGTACAAGTCCCTCATGTCCATGTATCCAGCCTGCACAGCAGGTGCAAACCGGGTCAAAGTGGCCCAGTGGTCAGAACGAGAGTTGAAAAGCTCCATCCGCAAGGCTCGATTTTCACGGTCCTTGTCCTCGAGCATCTCGGCAGTGGTGCGGAGTAGTGAATCCTCATGTATAGAGTCATAGTACAAAGCCTGATAGTACCCCTGTGCCCCAGGGAGTGAGGCTGGCATGTAGCGAAAATAGGTGTTCTGAAGCAAGGCAGTTTTGGCTCGAATGATAGTCATCATTGAGTAAGCTGCGTCCTGCACGGACATCTCGATAGTAACCCCAAGTCCATAAGAGCAGTGAAGGGGTTCAGTGGCTCCAGGATAAGAGGGGTATATCCTGACAGTACAAAGGTATTGGCTCTGATTGAAGTCTTGAAACTGCTCCTCGACGGTATACTCCAGATACCATCGATAGCCTGTCTCGACCATCACTCGGACCAACATGGCCGTGTGACCAGGTACATCGAGGCACCTTGTCAGATGAACCACTTGGTTCTGGGAATGGGTGGCCATCTGAAAGCACAGAATAATGCAAAGGCATTAGAATTTTCTAGGAGAATGGACAACATAACGGCTGTAAATGCTCAGAAAAAGATTTGAGACATTCACAATAGTTTGCAAAACCACTCAGCAACATCATATCAAGGTTCTGGTTCAATTGGCAACATACTAAAAGTAGTAGAAACTGAACTGAGGCTTGAACCCACAATCCTATAAGTTACTACGGATTAGTAACACGTGAACCTGATAGAGAGAAGAGAGCCTAGTCCTTAACCCACGTAGAATGAGAAGAGAATGACTCAGAACAGAAGGCATAAGGTAAAGGAGTAAAAGAGCCTTACGTTTCCTCCCACAATCAATTCCCCTACATATAACTAAAGCATTTCTAGACTCGACATCGACCAGTTTGGCTCAACGAACCTACAGGCAGTCCGGCTCTGATGCCAACGCTGTCAGGACCCCGATTCCAAGTCGAACCGATCTAGCCTGTAACACCTCATATCACTTTGCGGCCTCACGCACGCTATTCCCACGGGTGTCGCCTTACCATGGCCCGGGACCATTTGCGCCTTTTGGCTCACGTATATGATAGTGTCGCTAGCATCCATATGACAGAGAACCCGGGCCGACATGGATAGTCGTGAACCCAAAGCGACACTAACCTATGGGGACAGGAATACATGAATCACATCGAGCATGTCGGTCAGCAGCGTGTGAATCCGGGCTGTAGCACTGGGCTAACAGGACTCCGGGAACCCGGGCTGTAGCAGGCTAGGTAGGACTCCGGATGTCACCACATGACACTTCCCCGAAGGGACAGACACAGGAATGAAGTGAAACACTTGCCGGCCAGTCAAGTGTCCCGAGCAGTAGTGCTGGGCTAGCAGGACTCCGGTGAACCGGGCTATAGCGGACTACTATGGCTCATGGAAGCACTGACTACATTTCCCCATAAGAGAGGCTGCCAAGGATAAACAACAAGATTGTCGGATCCCACACATACCAAGCATTTCAATCATACACACAATATGTCGATATGTGTAAATACAACATGGCATCACAACAAAACTCTACAACTCAAAGTACTTTATTTAAAGGCTCCAGAGAGCCATACATAACATGTTCATACAGGTAGGGGTCGCATGACCCGACACTCAAGTCATACAAGCATACAAGCACATGCGGAAGCAAACTAGTCTGAGTACAAACACTAGAAAGAAAGAAGGCTTGACGAAGCCTGTCTATCTACATAGGGCCCTCCATGGCCAGAATCACCACCTGGGTGGCAAGTCACTCATCGACGTCGAGGTCTACGTAAAACCCGTCAGAGGGGGCGGTGTTGTCGTCTGAAAATAGTAATTAAAGCAACATGAGTACAAAGGTACTCAACAAGTCTTACAACAGATCCTACTATACGTGCTCATTCTCAAGAAGGTGGTGAAGTTGTTGCAGCAAGCCAGCTTTGACTCTTGGCTAAGATATCCTACGAGACACCACATGTAAAATAGTTTCACACACGAGTCCACTAATCATCAACATAATACTCCACCATGGATCCTCCCTCTTCATCCTACGAGAGGGCCATCCGCGGTACTCACACTTATCTTGAGTCTTTTAGTAGTAACCATTAACTTGTCTATGAACTATATAGGCAACCAAGTAATCCTTTACCGCGGACGCGGCTATTCGAATAGATGATGTTAACCCTGTAGGGGTGTACTTCTTCATACACGCTCTCACCACTTACCGTCGTTTACATGACATGTACTCGGCAACCTTCAAGCGGAAGCCCAACGAGGGTGTCGCCCACGGCCTACCTAAACACTCAAGTCTCTAGTCCAGGTTTATCGCCTATCTAGGTTCCATCCGCAGGGAGTCCGGCCGAGGTTTCCACATACGGCCCCGAACGATGTGAATAGGGTTCCCGAGACACCAAACGGGTGACTCGGTACACCGTGCCATGGTGTATCTACCGCATCATAGCCCACCCCTAGGGTCAGTGCTACACACGACCGCCAACACATAACTTACAAACACCAGAAACTAGTTGCAACTCCTGGACAGAGTACTAGGGTGGTTAAGAAGCCGAGAGGGTCAATTAAGGATCCCAATGCATAGTAGTAACTGATTCTTAAATCACACATACAGATCTTAGTTCTTAAGGACGACCTCAATGAAACAACCCACCATGTACTCCTACATGGCCTCTCATCGACACCTTTACCAAAACATGTTCAACACATCCCTCACATTACCAACGTAATCATTTCACTCTAGCCCATCACCCAGATGAACCAGACCTGACACAACTCTAAGCATAGCATGCATAGCAAGGTAGGAAACACATACATGGCTCAATCAACTCCTACACATGCTAGTTGGTTTCATCTAGTTATTGTGGCAATGACAGGTCATGCAGAGGATAAGGGTTCAACTACCGCAGCACACAACAGTTTGAAACGTTGTTGTCTTAATGCAGTAAATGAGAGCAGGAGCGAGAACATGGGATTGTATCGATATGATCAATGGGGCTGCTTGCCTGATGGAGTAGTAGTAGGGTACTACACTTCAGTTGGATACTCGAGAATATCCTCGGAGGTAGAACCTACCACGAAAGACATCACAGAACACAATCATCACATGGCAATATGCAACAATATGATTCATGCTATGACATGGCAATATGAGGTGTCCTGGCTAATGCATTGTGAAACAAGTTGGTTTGAGTCCATTTGAATCAAAGGTTCAAATGGAAGCTTATGTTATTAAGTCATATAAGTGCATTTTCTTGTTTCACCTAAACAGCAAAGTTAAAGTGTTTTGTCATGCATGAAACCATTACAGATGGAAATATTGAATTTTTCTGATCAAATTTCATATATAAATCTTTGAATTTGGAGTTACAGATTAAAAGTTATGAATTTTTGAAGTTTGTAGTATTTTATGGAATTTCCTGTATAAGAATAATTCCAATAATTGAATTAATGCGTCAGCATTGCGTCAGGGTGACATTAGTGGTCAACGGAGCCGGTCCAGGTCAAACCTGACTAGTGGGACCCGCGTGTCAGTAGTTAATTAACTAACTAAATTTAGTTAGTGCTAATCTAAGTTAATTAGCAGAGCGGTCCCACTTGTCATAGACTCAGGGGGAGTAAACCTGGGCCCACACAGAATCAACCAGGGTCAAACAGGGTCAAACTCACCGGCGTTTAGCCGCCGGCGAGGCCAGACGCAGCGGGGCAGTGTGGGTTTCGTGCTTGGGCGAACAAATGGACGGCGGAGGGCATCTACACGTAGCTGGGAGCAAGCCGCGTCGTTTGGTGGCAGTGGTGGAGCTCGGGGTGGCCGGAAACGTCGCCGACGATGAGCTGTGCGCCTGCCGGAGCTTGGGTGAGGTCGAAACCGAGGTTACGGGACACGGCAAGGCGCGTGGAGTAGTGCTACGGGTTCCTGCGAGTGCGGTGAGTGTGTTAGACGCGGTGGTGTGGCCGGTGGGTGGCCGGAGTCACGTCGGCGATGAGCTCAGCGGCGGCGGGTGCGGTTGAGCTTGGTGCGGTGCAAACGGTGCATGAGAGAGGTAATGGAGAGGGGGAGGACGGAGCAGGGCTCAGGGTGATCGCAACAAGCGTCAAAGCGGGCTCGGGGAAGGCCGGAGCTGAGCGGGGCGACGATGGCGATCTCGGTGGCCGGAGTTGGGGAAGACGGGGTTGGGGGCGAATCCAGAGCGGGCGAGCGCTGGGGCTCGGCCTGCTCTATGTGGACGACGACTGCGGACCGAACGGACACGTCAGCGCGGCTCGGGGACGACGGCGGACGCGGGTTTCACGGTGGAGCGGGCGCGGCAGCGTCGGCCATGGTGCGGGAGAGCGAGGGAGAGGAGCTGGGGACGAAGGAGTGTGTCTGCGAGCTCGGGGGAGGAATAGGTGATCCACCCAGGCCAGCAGAATGGCGAGGGGAGGAAGCAGGGCGGCAGGCAGCTGCGTGGTGCGTGCTGGTGCCATCGTCGAGCACCTGCCTGCCTGCCTGGCTGAGTCAAGCAACTCGTTGGAGCGGTTGCTGGGCCGGGCCGGCTAGGTGGGCCTGCTAGGTGAGCGCCAGGTAAGTCCTCTGCTCTCTGCTTTTGTTTTTCTTTTTTATTTGTTCCTGTTCTATGTTTTGAAATAGTAAAAATACTATTCCATTTAGGAAAAACCTGAAAATATTCAGAGGCACATTTGAAATTATTCTCAACAGCCTAAAAATACCTTCAAGATTATTTGGGCATTTTAAAATATTTATAGGATTTAAATTGCCCAAATGCAAGTAGTAATGATTTAATCCAATGACCTTATGTGTCCTGGAAAAAATGTGAACCCATTTTGTCAGAGGTTCTAACCCAAAACAAAAAGGGTGGACTTTTTAGAAGGGTATTTAAGGTTCATTGAAAAAGATTTTAGTAAACCCTAGTTATTTCCAGGGGGGTGCTGGGGGTTCTGTCATCCCCATTTCAGTTTTCTGGAAGAGTAGACATGATGCAACACTCTGCATGAACTAGCTAGGGTGTGACAAGCTGCCACTCCGTCTCGACCATGCGGCGGTCGGTCAGGTCTGTCGGCATCGCGCATTGGCGGTATGGGCTCCAGGGCCTCGTCATTAAATTGTGGAAGTAGCTTGCTCTTGGGTAACTCTTTGGGGGTGCGAGGCCATATTCCTCGGCTTCCAGGATGTTAGTCCATTTTTTGTTGAGCAAATCCTGATCAGCTTGAAGTTGTTGCTACTTCTCTTTCAGGCTTTTCATAGTGGCGATTAGCCGACGCTTAAGTGCTCTTGTTCGAGGGGTTCCTCTGGGACGATGAACTCCGGAACACTTGACTGGCCGGCATGTGATTCACTTCATTCCTGTGTCTTCCCTTTGGGGAAATGTCACACGGTGACATCCGATGTCCTGCTTAGCCTGCTACAGCCCGGTTTCCCAGAGTCCTATTAGCCCAGCGCTACAGCCTGGATTCGCATGCTGCTGACTGACATGCTCGATGTTGATTCATGTATGCCTGTCTCCATAAGTTAGTGCCACTTTGGGTTCACGACTAGTCATGTCGGCCCGGGTTCTCTGTCATATGGATGCTAGCGACACTATCATATACGTGAGCCAAAAGGTGCAAACGATCCTGGGCCATGGTAAGGTGACACCCGTGGGAATACCATGCGTGAGGCCGCAAAGTGATATGAGGTGTTACCGGCTAGATCGATGTGACTTGGAATCGGGGTCCTGACAGCTTTGGTATCAGAGCCTGACTGCCTGTAGGATTACCAAGCCAAACTGGCCGAAGTCGTGTCTAGAAATGCTTTAGTTATGTAAGGGAATTTATCGTGGAAGGGAAAATAAGACTCTTTTTACTCCTTATACCTTATGCCTTCTGATCTGAGTCACCCTCTTCTCTTCTACGGGGATTAAGAACTAGGCTTCTCCTCTTTTTATCAGGATCACGTGTTACTAATCTGTAGATTCGTAGGATTGTTGGTCTCAAGCCTCAGTTCAGTTTCTACTACTCCAGTGTGTTGTTAAATGGCCTCAGAACCCTGATATGATGTTGTTGAGTGGTTATGCCACCATTTTGCAGGATGTCTCAAATATTTTTGAGCATTTACAGCCGTTATGCTGTCCAAGTCATCCCAGGTTTCTAAATAGTCTGATGCATTTGCAAATCCCTTCTTTCCGTTCCCAATGTCCCTTTGGGCCAGTTCAACCACACTAATCGATGAGTTGAGGTACTCTATTGCCTCGACATATATGTTGGAGCTATTATTATGACCCTAGGTGTCTTAGGGAGTCACCTAGTAATCTAGCAATGCTTTGTATTCCCAGTGTGATGATTCTGGCTATTAATCCTGAAGCATCCCGTGATGCCATTAGTTAGTAGGCATTCTATTCCTGGGTTTTTGAACTCGAGATTCACCCTACTTACTTCATGTTGATAGTGTTTGCTCGTTCCTTTAGGTTATTAGTAACCTTTGCATTAGTCCTCGAGGTCCGTGGTATTTCCTTCTTCCAAATACTATGAACCACTTATGGCAGAAGTTTGTTTGATCAAAATATCACAATCAGAGTGCTCTTGATGGGTTCTTCATTCTACATTGTGAATCTGCCAGTTCTACCTTTCTGCATGGGTTATCCGGAAGAAATGTTGAGCTTGGTCAACATACTAATCCATGCATCCATGATACGTCTCCAACGTATCTATAATTGTTTATTGCTCCATGCTATATTATCTACTGTTTTGGACTATATTGGGCTTTATTTTCCACTTTTATATTATTTTTGGGACTAACCTATTAACCGGAGGCCCAGCCCAGAATTGCTGTTTTTTGCCTATTTCAGTGTTTCGAAGAAACGGAATATCAAATGGAGTCCAAACGGAATAAAATCTTCGGGAACGTGATTTTCTCACCGAACATGATCCAGGAGACTTGGACCCTGCTCCAAGGAACAAAAGAGGTGGTCACGAGGGTGGGGGACGCCCTCCCTAGGGCGCGCCCCCTGCCTCGTGGGCCCCTCGTTGCTCCTCTGGCGTACTTCTTCCTCCTATATATACACACGTACCCCCAAACAATCAGAACAGGAGCCAAAAACCTAATTCCACAGCCGCAACTTTCTGTATCCACGAGATCCCATCTTGGGGCCTGTTCCGGAGCTCCACCGAAAGAGGGCCGTCATCACAGAGGGCTTCTACATCACCATAGCCCCTCCGATCAAGTGTGAGTAGTTTACCTCAGACCTTCGGGTCCATAGTTAGCAGCTAGATGGCTTCTTCTCTCTCTTTGAATCTCAATACAAAGTTCTCTTCTCGTGGAGATCTATTCGATGTAATCTTCTTTTTGTGGTGTGTTTGTTGAGACCGATGAATTGTGGGTTTATGATCAAGTCTATCTATGAATAATATTTGAATCTTCTCTGAATTCTTTTATGCATGATTGGTTATCTTTGCAAGTCTCTTCGAATTATCCGTTTGGTTTGGCCAACTAGATTGGTAGTTCTTGCCATGGGAGAAGTGCTTAGCTTTGGGTTCGATCTTGCGGCGTCCTTTCCCAGTGACAGAAGGGGCAGCAAGGCACGTATTGCCTCGTTTCCATCGAGGATAACAAGATGGGGTTTATTTCATATTGCATGAATTTATCTCTCTACATCATGTCATCTTGCTTAAGGCGTTACTCTATTTTTAACTTAATACTCTAGATGCATGCTGGATAGCGGTTGATGAGTGGAGTAATAGTAGTAGATGCAGAATCGTTTCGGTCTACTTGTCACGGACGTGATGCCTATATACATGATCATGCCTAGATATTCTCATAATTATGCTCAATTCTATCAATTGCTCAACAGTAATTTGTTCACCCACCGTAGAATACTTATGCTCTTGAGAGAAGCCACTAGTGAAACCTATGGCCCCCGGGTCTATTCTCATCATATCAATCTCCATCACTTTTATATTGTTTTGCTATTTACTTTGCCTTTACTTTTTACTTTGCATCTTTATACCAAAAATACCAAAAATATTCTATCTATCAGATCTCACTCTCGTAAGTGACCGTGAAGGGCTTGACAACCCCTAATCGCGTTGGTTGTGAGTAGCTATCGTTTTGTGCAGGTACGAGGGACTTGAGCGTGGCCTCCTACTGGATTGATACCTTGGTTCTCAAAAACTGAGGGAAATACTTACGCTACTCTGCTGCATCATCCCTTCCTCTTCAGGGAAAACCAACGCAAGCTTAAGACGTAGCAAGAAGGATTTCTAGGGCCGTTGCCGGGGAGTCTGCGCAAAAGTCAACATACCAAGTACCCATCACAATCCTTATCTCTCGCATTACTTTATTTGCCATTTGCCTCTCGTTTTCCCCTCCCCCCAATTCACCCTTGCCGTTTTATTTGCCCTCTCTCTCTATCCCCTCTCTCTATTTGCCTCGTTTGCCTGTTTGCTCTTGTTTGCTCGTGTCTTAGATTGCTTGTTTGTCGCGATGGCTCAATATACTACCAAATTGTGTGACTTCACCAATACTAATAATAATGATTTCCTTAGCACTCCTATTGCTCCTCTTACCGATGCTGAATCTTGTGAAATTAATACTGCTTTGTTGAATCTTGTTATGAAAGATCAATTCTCCGGCCTTCCTAGTGAAGATGCCGCTATTCATCTGAATAGCTTCGTTGATTTATGTGATATGCAAAATAAAAAAGATGTCAATAATGATGTCGTTAAATTGAAGCTATTTCCTTTTTCGCTTAGAGATCGTGCTAAAGGTTGGTTTTCGTCTTTGCCTAAGAATAGTATTGATTCATGGAACAAGTGCAAAGATGCTTTTATCTCTAAGTATTTTCCTCCCGCTAAGATCATCTCTCTTATAAACGATATTATGGACTTTAAACAACTTGATCATGAACATGTTGCACAAGCTTGGGAGAGAATGAAATTAATGATACGTAATTGCCCTACTCATGGTTTGAATTTGTGGATGATTATACATAATTTTTATGCCAGATTGAATTTTGCTTCTAGAAATCTTTTAGATTCGGCCGCGGGAGGTACTTTTATGGAAATCACTTTAGGAGATGTTACTAAACTCCTAGATAATATTATGGTTAATTATTCTCAATGGCACACTGAAAGATCATCTAATAAGAAGTCCATGCGATAGAAGAAATTAATGTGTTGAGTGGAAAGATGGATGAACTTATGAAATTATTTGCTACTAAGAGTGTTTCCTCTGATCCTAATGATATGCCTTTGTCTACTTTGATTGAGAATAACAATGAATCTATGGATGTGAATTTTGTTGGTAGGAATAATTTTGGTAACAACGCTTATAGAGGGAATTTTAATCCTAGGCCTTATCCTAGTAATCCTTCTAATAATTATGGGAATTCCTACAACAACTCTTATGGAAATTATAATAAGATGCCCTCTGATTTTGAATCTAATATTAAAGAATTTATTTCTTCGCAAAAGAATTTTAATGCTATGATTGAAGAAAAAATGCTTAAGATTGATGATTTGGCTAGGAACGTTGATAGAATTGCTCTTGATGTTGATGCTTTGAAACTTAGATCTATTCCACCTAAGCATGATATCAATGAGTCTCTTAAAGCCATGGGAATTTCAATTGATGAGTGTAAAGAAAGAACCGCTAGGATGCGTGCTTCCAAAGAGGCCTTTATTAAAGCATGTTCTTCCAATTCCTATGAAAATCAAGATAAAGATCTAAAAGTTATTGATGTGTCTCCAATTAAATCTTTATTTTGCAATATGAATCTTGATGAAACTGAATATGATCTTCCTTTACCTAGAAGGCGTTCTAAAAATTCGGAGTATTTAGATCTTAATGATGAAATTGATGAAAGTGGGATTGAAAGAAATAAAAATCTAGATGTTGCTAAACCCACTATATTGGATTTCAAGGAATTTAATTATGAAAGTTGCTCTTTAATTGATTGTATTTTCTTGTTGCAATCCATGCTAAATTCTCCACATGCTTATAGTCGAAATAAAGCCTTCACCGAACATATTGTTGATGCCTTGATGAAATCTTATGAAGAAAAAATTGAGTTGAAAGTTTCTATCCCTAGAAAACTCTATGATGAGTGGGAACCAACTATTAAAATTAAAATTAAAGATCATGAGTTTTATGCTTTGTGTGATTTGGGTGCTAGTGTCTCTACTATTCCCAAGACTTTGTGTGATTTACTAGATTTTCGTAATTTTGATGATTGCTCTCTAAACTTGCATCTTGCGGATTCCACTATTAAGAAACCTATGGCAAAAATTAATGATGTTCTTATTGTTGCAAATAGGAATTATGTGCCCGTAGATTTCATTGTTCTTGATATAGATTGCAATCCTTCTTGTCATATTATTCTTGGTAGACCTTTCCTTAGAACGGTTGGTGCGATTATTGATATGAAGGAAGGGAATATTAGATTTCAATTTACATTAAAAATGGGCATGGAACACTTTCCAAGAAATAAAATAAAATTACCATATGAAACTATTATGAGAGCCACTTATGGATTGCCTACCAAAGATGACAATACCTAGATCTATTCTTGCTCGTTATGCCTAGCTAGGGGCGTTAAACGATAGCGCTTGTTGGGAGGCAACCCAATTTTATTTTTATTCCTTGCTATTTGATCCTGTTTAGTAATAAATAAATTATATAGCCTCTGTTTTGGTTGTGTTTTTTGTGTTTAATTAGTGTTTGTGCCAAGTAGAACCGTTGGGAAGACTTGGGGAAAGTCTTGTTGAACTTGCTGTAAAAAACAGAAACTTTAGCACTGACGAGAACTGCTGCCATTTTTATTTGGAGAGTGATATTTAGTTAACTCTTTTTGCATATGATTAATAGATAAATTCCTCACGTTCAGCAATTTATTTTAGAATTTTTGGGGTTCCAGATCTTGCGCTAGCTACAGATTACTACAGACTGTTCTGTTTTTGATAGATTCTGTTTTTCGTGTGTTGTTTGCTTATTTTGATGAATATATGGCTAGTAAAATAGTTTATAATCCATAGAGAAGTTGGAATACAGTAGGTTTAACACCAATATAAATAAATAGTGAGTTCATTACAGTACCTTTAAGTGGTATTTTTGTTTTCTTTCACTAATGGAGCTCACGAGTTTTCTATTTTAAGTTTTGTGTTGTGAAGTTTTCAAGTTTTGGGTAAGAATTTGATGGATTATGAAACAACGAGTGGCAAGAACCTAAGATTGGGGATTCCCATGGAACCCCCAAGATAATCCAAGGACACCAAAAAGTCAAAGCTTGGGGATGCCCCGGAAGGCATCCCCTCTTTTCGTCCACTTCCATCGGTAACTTTACTTGGAGCTATATTTTTATTCACCAACATGATATGTGTTTTGCTTGGAGCGTCTTGTATTATTTGTGTCTTTGTTTGGTAGTATACCACAATCATCCTTGCTGTACACAACTTTTGAGAGAGCCATACATGAATTAAAATTTGATAGAATACTCTATGTGCTTCACTTATATCTCTTGAGCTAAATAGTTTTGCTCTATGTGCTTCATTTGTATCTTTTGAGCGTTATAATTTTGCTCTATGTGCTTCACTTAGATATTTTAGAGCACGGTGGTGGATTTGTTTTAAAGAAACTATTGATCTCTCATGCTTTACTTAAATTATTTTGAGAGTCTCTTAATAGCATGGTTATTTGCTTAATAATAATATGCTTGGTATTCTAGATTTGTGAAACTATCTTTTGAGTGTGTTGAATACTAAGAAAAGATTGAAGCATGATAATTGTTTTGAGATATGGAGGTGATAATATTAAAGTCATGCTAGTTGAGTAGTTGTGAATCTAAAGAATACTTGTGTTGAAGTTTGTGATTCCCGTAGCATGCACGTATGGTGAACCGTTATGTGATGAAGTCGGAGCATGATTTATTTATTGATTGTCTTATGAGTGGCGGTCGGGGACGAGCGATGGTCTTTTCCTACCAATCTATCCCCCTAGGAGCATGCGCGTAGTACTTTGCTTTGATAACTTCTAGATTGTTGCAATAAGTATATGAGTTCTTTATGACTAATGTTGAGTCCATGGATCATACACACTCTCACCCTTCCACCTTTGCTAGCCTCTCTAATACCGCGCACCTTTCGCCGGTATCATACACCTGCCATATACCTTCCTCAAAACAACCACCATACCTACCTATTATGGCATTTCCATAGCCATTCAGAGATATATTGCCATTCATTATTTCCAAAATGACTTCATGAATGTTTGATAATTTTGGGAAGGCTTTGAGACCAAACCAAAAATAGTGAACATTTTTGAAGGAATTATTTTGGGACTTTGAAATTAAATCAATAAGTATTTGAGTTTTGGATTATATTCATTTTTTATAGAATATAATTCAAAAGGCCCTGGAATTATTTATGTGCCTCTGGAAAAGTCCATAATGGCAACATAAAAATATTCATAAGGTTTTTTCCCTGTTTTGAATTTATTTTGAATTTTGAATCAGTGGCAAAATGAATAAATAAAAACAAAACAAAACAGAAATATAACAGAACAGAAACGTACCTGCGGCCTGCTACTGTAGTCGGCCCAGCTTCTGAGCAGCCCACCCGAGCCCACCTTGCCAGTCATCTTCCTCGGCGCGCCAGAAGGACAGAGCGCGTGTGGCCATGACACGCCGGCACGCGCGTGCCACCTCCTGCTTGCTGCCGCTTCCCTGACGTCGCCCTGGAGATGCCACGCACCTCTCTGCTCTCTCTCTCTCACACGCGGTCTCTCCCCTCCCCTCTGCTCTCTCTCTCTCACGGGCGCCCAAACGAGCCGAAAAGCGCCGCCGCAAAACACCGTGCCCACTACCGTCCCCTTGACCCGCCTCGATGATGTGAAGCTCCACGCTGCACCACATGTCCTCGGATGCCTGGAATCGCCGCCTTCGAGCTTGTCACCGTCGCATCTGCTTGTTGGCCGTCTTCGTCGATTCGCCGTCGACCGTCCATCCCCGAGCTCGTCGACGACCCCATCCGATGCGCTGTGAGCCCCTGATTCTTTCCCCCCTTTCTCGCTGCCGTTCCCGCACCCTAGCGCTTAGGCCGTGCTAGCCGAGCTCCGGCCGCCGCCTGCCTTGCCACCGTCGTGGCCTGATCTCGAGACAGCCGCGCCTTCGCACCGCATCAAGCTCCTCGTGATCCCAAGAGGTTGCCTAGACCTTCACCTTGCTCGCTCGTGCCCCGTAGCCGTTGCCCACATGTGCCCGAGCGCCCCTGCCGCCCACCTCGATGCCGGCGACGCTATAGCCCTCCCCAGCAGCTGCCACTTGTACCACCCGACGCGTCGCACTATGGGTATTCCAGCGAACCCACCTGCATGACAAGCCGTGGCCGGAAACGACCGGCCAGTGAGCGCCACCGTGCACTGCCTAGCGCCGGCGATTAGTCGCTGGCTAAACACCATTGTTAGCACTAATTAACCCCCCTCTCACTGACATGTGGGCCCCAGTGCCTAAATTAATTAGTTTAACTTCTCTGTTAGATTAGTACTAATCTCAAGGGGCCTGCCTGTCAACGTTGACTTGGCCACGTCAGCATTGGCCGGACGCACACGTCAGCCTCTCTAGTTGACACTGTATCACTGACCAGTGGATCCCACGGGTCAGGTTTGACCTGGCCGACCCAGTTGACCTGCTGACGTCACACCTATGTCATGCTGACGCAGTAAGTGATTTTCCAGATTTTTAAATAATCAGGAAATTCCAGAAAATATCCAAAACTTCTAAAAATCCTAGAAAATTAACCGTAACTCCAAATGAAAAGATTTATATATGTAAAATGATCAGAAAAATCCAATCTATCCATCTGTACGGGTTTCATGCATGTTAGAGCAACCTAACCTTGCTGTTTAGATGAAACATGATAATGCACTTATATGAGTTCATAGTTTAGGCTTCTATTTGAATCTTCGATTCAAATAAGCTCAAACCACCCTAGTTTTAGTTGCATTAGCTCAAAACACATCATATTGACATGTCATGATCATGCATCATATTGTGCATTGCATTGAATGTGTTCTTTCTGTGTTTGCCGGTGATTGTTCCCCCTTGGTAGACGTATGTTTCGATGATGAATTCGATGACACCGATGAAGAGCTATATCATCTTTAGAAGTGCCAGGTGAGGGAGTCCTGGATTAGGGGGTGTTCGGGTAGCCGGACTATACCTTCAGCCGGACTCCTGGACTATGAAGATACAAGATTGAAGACTTCATCCCGTGTCCGGATGGGACTTTCCTTGGCATGGAAGGCAAGCTTGGCAATACGGATATTCAAGATCTCCTACCATTGTAACCGACTCTATGTAACCCTAACCCTATCCGGTGTCTATATAAACCGGAGGGTTGTAGTCCGTAGGCAATCAACTCCATATACAACAATCATACCATAGGCTAGCTTCTAGGGTCTAGCCTCCTTGATCTCGTGGTAGATCTACTCTTGTACTACCCATATCATCAATATTAATCAAGCGG
Source organism: Triticum aestivum (assembly GCF_018294505.1). Taxonomy (NCBI): domain Eukaryota; kingdom Viridiplantae; phylum Streptophyta; class Magnoliopsida; order Poales; family Poaceae; genus Triticum; species Triticum aestivum. The sequence continues at coordinate 260,406,366 of NC_057800.1, forward strand.
GACGTAGGGTTTTACCTCCATCAAGAGGGCCCGAACCTGGGTAAAACATCGTGTTCCCTACCTCCTGTTACCATCCGGCCTAGACGCACAGTTCGGGACCCACTACCCGAGATCCGCCGGTTTTGACACCGACATTGGTGCTTTCATTGAGAGTTCCTCTGTGTCGTCGCCTTTAGGCCCGATGGCTCCTTTGATCATCAACAACGATACGGTCCAGGGTGAGACTTTTCTCCCCGGACAGATCTTCGTCTTCGGCAGCTTCGCTCTGCGGGCCAATTCGCTCAGCCACCTAGAGCAGATCGAAAGCTACGTCCCTGGCCATCAAGTCAGGTTTGGAAGCTTAAACTACATGGCTGACATCCGCGGAGACTTGATCTTCGACGGGTTCGATCCACGGCCAAGCACGCCGCACTATTTCGAGGGGCATGATCTAGCTCTGCCTCCGGACAGTGTCCTGGAGGCCGCACACGCATCGGTTCCGACCCCTAACTCGGAGCCTATTGCGCCAATCGAGGATGAGCGGTTGGACGTCACCTCGGGGGCTTCGATCTCAAAGGTGATCGAGCCGAACGCTAGCCCCGCACTCTGCATGATCTGTGACTCCGAGGATCTGGACTCCTTTTCGAACTCCGAACCCCCCGCGCCCCTGCCAATCGAATCCGATTGGGCGCCGATAATGGAGTTCACCGCCGCAGACATCTTTCAACATTCACCTTTTGGCGACATCCTGAATTCCCTTAAGTCTCTCTCTTTATCAGGAGAGCCCTGGCTGGACTACGGTCAGCGATGGTGGGATGCGGACGATGAGGAAATTCAAAGCCCACCCACCACCCACTTGGTAGCCACTGTCGACAATTTAAACGACGTGCTCAACTTCGACTCCGGAGACATCGACAGCATGGATGACGATGCAGGAGATACGGACGAACCAACGCCCATAGGGCATTGGACAGCCACCTCATCCCACGATGTGTACATGGTGGATACCCCTAAAGGAAGCGACAACGAGGAAAAAGGGGATGGGACGGGAGATCGACCCCCCGAAAAGCAATCAAAGCGTTGGCGTAAACGCTGACCCAAGCCCCGCCTCGACAAAAACCCAGCCATAGAGCAGGACGAGCTGGTAGATGACGAGTAGGCCTTAGAGCAACCGTCCGAACAGGGAAACACGGATAGAGAAACAGAACACCCCTCCTCCGGCAAAAACGGCATTCCGGACGACCTCACGCCGGATAAATCTATGGAGCAGAAGAATCTCCACGAGAGGCTCGTTGCAACTGCACGCAGCCTAAAAAAGCAGAAGCGGAAGCTAAAAACAGTGGAAGATGCACTACGGATTAGATGGAGCAAAGTAATCAGTACCGCAGATAAATACGGCGACAGTCGCCGCACTAAAAGCTATACGAAAAGAAAGCTACTACCTGAATTCGACGAAGGGGCCCTAGAGCCCTTGCATTCAAAAAATGAGAAAGCCACACGGTCGGATAGACGACCCCATAAAGCGGCAAGCGGCACCGCACCTAAATCGGCATGCGACCCACTTAAGGATTCGCATCATGGCCTAGTGAGGTCCATTTATGGGCCAAGAAAGCAAGCTCTCGTAAGCAAAGCTATGAAGCCATCATCAGAATCTGGCACACCCAAATACAGGGGCACCGCACACCCCCTATGTTTCACCGATGAGGTCCTGGACTATGAATTTCCAGAGGGATTCAAACCCGTAAACATAGAGGCATATGATGGAACAACATACCTTGGAGTCTGGATCGAGGATTATATCCTCCACATACACATGACTAGAGGAGACGATCTCCACGCCATAAAATATTTACCCCTTAAGCTTAAAGGGCCAGCCCGGCATTGGCTTAAAAGCCTTCCCAAAAACATAATTGGAAGCTGGGAAGAGCTCGAGGATGCTTTCCGGGAAAACTTTCAAGGGACCTATGTCCGCCCTCCGGATGCAGACGATCTCAGTCACATAACTCAACAACCCGGAGAATCAGCTCGGCAGTTCTGGAATAGATTCCTCACTAAAAAGAATCAGATAGTCGACTGTCCCAACGCCGAAGCCTTAGCAGCTTTCAGGCATAACGTTCAAGACGAATGGCTCGCCAGACACCTCGGCCAAGAAAAGCCAAGAACAATGGACGCACTAACAAGCCTCATGACCCGCTTTTGTGCAGGGGAGGACAGCTGGTTGGCAAGGTGTAGCCCCAGCGACCCAAGTACCTCCGAAACTAGGGATGGAAACGGAAAACCGCGATGCAACAAGGACCATCGCTGGACCAAGGACAAAAGTCCGAAGAGCACGGCAGTCAATGCCGGATTCAAAGGCTCACGACAAAATCAGGCAAAATCGCCCCCACAGGATAACAGGGACGATCCATCCAACCTAAATAAAATCTTGGACAGGATATGTCAGATACACAGTACTCCCGGGAAGGCTGCTAACCATACCCATAGAGACTGTTGGGTTTTCAAACAATCCGGCAGACTCAATGCCGAACACAAGGGGCTCGACACACCAAGCGAAGACGAGGACGAACCCCAAAAGCAGAGCACCAGGAAACAAAAGAACTTCCCACAAGAAGTAAAAACAGTGAACTCACTTCACATAACGAAACGTGCGGCGCCCGTAAAGGTACGCACCACACGGCCCATCCCCAAAGGGTCCTGCCACTGGTTGTCAAAACCGATCATCTTCGATCAGCTAGATTATTCTAGAAATATCAAGAATGTAGGCTGGACTACCTTGATACTCGATCCAATAATTGGCGGACTCCAGTTTTCAAATGTCCTTATGGACGGCGGTAGTGGACTAAACCTGATATATCAGGATACAATCCAGCACATGGGGATAAACCCAGCAAGAATCCGCCGCAGCAAAACCTCCTTTCAAGGGGTAATACCTGGTCCGGACACCCATTGTATGGGTTTTCTCCGGCTCGAAGTCATATTCGGCTCGGCCAATAACTTCCGCCGCGAAAAGCTGACCTTCCATATCGTCCCGTTCTCAAGTCGCCATCAAGCACTACTGGGACGCGAAGCTTTCACTCACTTTAACGCAATACCGCATTATGCATCTCTTACGCTTAAGATGCCCGGTCCACGAGGCATCATCTCTTTGAAGGGGAGGCACTAAAGTGCGCCTCCCCAAGCAGAGGACTGTGCGGCCGCTTTGACAGCCCCACAGCAAAATGGCCTCACCGGCCAGAAAACTTCGAAATAGGTCATTCAAGACCACGAATGCGGATAGACGAGTTCGGTGCAAAATCATCATTGACACAGGCCTAGTGGCCATATACCGCCGCACTAGGGGCTCCATGCATATACAATAAGAGACAATAAAGCTCAATTTTATATATTTTACTTTATACTTTGTTTATTTTAAACTTTTGTTTGGCACGAACCGTTTTCCAACTCAGTTTCTCTCTTTTACAGATGAACGTCGTGCGGCGCCCATCCAGGATACGGCACAATGGAGACACAGGCGCAGATGTGCAGTAGGGACCCGTCCTAAAGGATTCTTTTTAGATTAAGACCCTGCGTAAACCTTTTAAACTGTCTCTTGTTGTTACACATCCCCTGGTTTTTTCTGATATAACCAAGGAGGAGGCTGGCATCTTGGCATGTGGCCACGTCAGAATTTTTGCACGTACCTGGATACTAGGGGCTTTTTTAATAAAGAGTGTTGTTTCGCCCGCACTCATAAAGACCGAACACCTTAGGGAGTGTTCGGCGTCGCGAGTTTTGGCATTATATGCATCGGCTCCGAATCATGTCTTTGGTCAAATGTTGGGTTGCCCGGCTCCTGAGTTTGGCTACCTTATGTTCCGCTCTATCGGCTAAGGTAGCACCAGGAGAACTACTGCGATTGTGCCCCGGTTCGGCCGGGCGAGCACCTTAGTAGAGAAAGCCGAAAACTGACTGTCATGATGTAGCGTGAGTCTGGTCAGCCACTCGATGACCTATCGGAATCTATCGGATTCCTCCGCTTTAACGAAGGGCCGCTTCCCGGTCAGGCACATACGCGCCCCGAACTCGGGTGAGCGCAGTCGCCACCAAGGGGCTACCTAAATAGTCTCACTGTCAAGCTCCTATGGCTAAGTGAAAGTGTTAAAGCATTATAGTCCGATTGCCTGGCCCACTGCGCTATCACCTCCTTTGTAGGACCAAGACGTTGGGTTAAGTGTGAAAATGCGTCTTCTGCGAGTACCCCCGCACTATGTGCGTGGGGGCTGAAGCCAACGACTGCCATCTTTCAGATTTTGTATATATATATATATATATATCTTAAAACGGCCGCACAGGAGGTGTTCCCAATACTTGAAGGCACAAGTATAAAAAGGCCACTACATTTTATCAAAATATTACTTTATAATTACATATGCTATCATAACATAGCATCTTTCGAGCACTGCGTCTCTATTACACGAGCGCCTTCAAGGACTTCCTGAAAATAGTGCTCGGAGGGTACTCGGCTTTTGTCCGAATCTTGGAACGCAACAATGATGGTCTCCATCTCTGCCCAGTATGTCTTGACACGGGCAAGAGCCATCCTTGCACCCTCTATGCATGCTGACCTCTTCATTGCATTAATACGCGGCACCGCGTCAAGGAATTGCTGCACCAAGCTGAAATAACTCTTCGGCTCCGATCTCCCCGGCCACAGATGACCCATGATGTACTTCATGGCGAGTCCGGACAACCTATTCAGTTCGGCCCATTGAGCCAAACGACCGTCCACTGCCTGCGGACGCTCTGGATTGTGAAACTGCGACCAGAAAAGCTTTTCCACCTCGCGATCTTTCTGATCTCGAAAGTGTTCGGTCGCATCAGCAGCACTCGCTGCCAAATCCATATAGGTATCCTCCACGCTCCACATCCGGTCCAATGGAGCAAACTTCGGATTGCAAAATTTCCTTCGCAGCATAGAGGGCTTTCCAGCCGCAATCTGTTCGGCCTGACGCAGCTCCTCCTTCGTAGCTCTCATCGCAGAGCGCGCGTCCTTGGCATTGGCAACGGTCTTCTCTAAGTCTGTCTGTTTCGCCTGGTCTTCTTTCTCAAGAAGTCTGTAATGGTCTGCAGCACTCTTTAACTTTTCGGCCATCTCGGCCATCTCTTCCTTGCTTCGGCAATGAGCAGCCTGTTCGGCTCTCAGCTCTTCAAGGGCTTTCTTGGCAGCCGCATCACTTTCTCTGGCTTGTTCTTTAGCTTGGGCAAGTTCTGCCCTAAGACTCTCAACGGCGGCCGCACCATCTGCGTCAAGCACACACATCGTAAGACACTGGCATAAAACTCTTCTTACCTGATGCCGCCCCGAGGAATTACATACCTTGAGCCTCATCAAGCCGCTTGTTGACAAGCGCGATGTCGTCATTTGCCACGTCCAGTTCCCGCTTTAGTTCGGCAAAATCATCAGTTCGGCTCGATTCCGGACACCCCGCCGCCTACATTAAAAGGTGACATCTTAGACCTGGGATTATGATCCTCCGCGTGCCGTCATTTCTTGACGACGTGCAGAGTCTCAAGGGCTACTATCTACACAGGGTGCATCTTATTCATGCGCAACTGACAAAAGTGTACATTATCTAATGTACCTCAAAACCCGTCAGTAAACTTTTGACGGCCTCATGCAATCCGCTCTCTGCGGATGAGATCCTTTCAATCACCATGCCCATCAATGCACGGTGCTCCTCTGAGATAGAAGCTCGCCCCAGCAGAATCTTTAGCTCCTTCGACCGAGCACCAGACGGTGCCGGACTTGTCCCACGACCTCTTTCGAAGGCCGGACGCGGAGAACCTCGGGGGGCCACATAGCTATCTTCCACCCCTGCCGGATTCGGAGAAACCCTCCGTGATGACACCTCAGGGTCGCCCGCCTCGCTAGGAGACACGGCAGGGGGAGGCGTCCCGCTCTCCATCATCTCCGGAAGGAGATCCCCCGAAGACGAGCTCTTCTGAGAAGGGCTGAGGTCCGAGCTACAAGGTAAAAATTCGGTTAATCTTCTCAGATCTAAATTAAGGATTTCCCTCATCCCTCAAAAGGAAAATCTTTCTCTACTTACGGCTTGCTGGAGGGCTGATCCCCTTGAGGGCGTAGTACGGCCGAGGAACTCCCCGGCGTCGGACCCTCTGACGAGGATTCCCCCCCCCCGCTTCAAGGCCATGGTTTCCGGGTCATCAGAGGCGGCTCTCTTCTTCCCCTTAGGAGAGGAATTGTCGGTTCCTCCCTTCGGAGCAGCCTCCTTCGAGGAGGCCATAGTTTCCTTGCCCTCCCCCTTGCTTCCCTCCAAAGGCATTATCTCCAGCATCCTGACCAGCACGGGATCCGGCCTGGTTTCGGGAAGGGGAGCCGGACACCTGATCAGCTTTGCCTTCGCTATCCACTCCTGTTTAAAAGGATGGCTCTTTTAGGGGCAAGTTTATGACAATTATACGGATAGAAGGTCCGGGCACAAGGTTGCTTACTTGAGTATCCGGGCGATTGCAGCTTAGGCCTGCGTCCGCGGTTAAATCCGGACACATCTCTCGTGATCCGAAGAACAATTTATACATCTCCGCGGGAGTTGCGCCCATGAAATTCTGGAGAGCTCGCGGTCCCTCTGGATTAAACTCCCATAGGCGAAGGGAGCAACGTTTGCCGGGCAATATTCGGTGAATCAGCATGACCTGCGTCACCTTGACCAGGCTGAGGTCTCCTTCCAAGAGATCCTTAATGCGGCCCTGTAACAAGGGCACGTCTTTGGGCAAACCCCAATCTAACCCTCTGTTAACCCATGACGCTAGCCGTGGTGGGGGACCCGAGCGAAAGGCAGGAAGCGCCACCCACTTGGTGCTCTGGGGAGTGGTGATATAAAACCACTCTCGTTGCCACAAGCCTAGCTCCTCTTGAAAAGAGCCCTCGGGCCATGGAGCATCAGCATTTTTGCTTATAAAAGTGCCTCCGCACTCTGCATGCCGTCCCTTGATCATCTTCGGCTCCACTTTGAAGGTCTTGAGCCATAATACAAAGTGAGGGGTAACACGGAGGAATGCTTCGCATACAACGATAAACGAGGAGATATGGAGGATGGACTCCGGAGCTAAGTCATGAAATTCCAGCCCGTAATAAAATAGCAGTCCCCTCACAAAGGGATCCATTGGGAAGCCTAACCCCCGAAGGAAGTGAGACATGAACACTACGCTCTCACCGGGCTGGGGACTGGGGATAGCCTGCCTTTGAGCAGGCAACCTGTGCGAAATTTCGGCAGTCAAGAACTTAGCCTCTCTCAACTTTAGCACGTCCTCCTCCGTGATGGAGGGCATCCATCGGCCTTGAAGGTCGGAACCGGACATTGTCGAAGGTCTGAGGTGCCCGGAATCTGGAGCCTAGGGTGTTGGAACTCGAGGCGACGGGCGAACTCGTTTTGGGATTGGAGAAAAAAGGCCCTGGTCTCTTTATAAGAGGTTGAATACCAGGAGCCCTCCCCGTAACCGTTTGGGACTCGCCTTTAATCGAGAAAACATGCTAACGGGCACGATTGGGTTACCCATGTCCGTATTGATGAGAGTCCCGTGAAAGGGCGGCACACGATCTCTGCTTTGACAAGACATGCCAAGGAAACTGCCTCGCAAAACACGCTGAGATGGAAAAGTGAAATCGATTCAAGTAAAGGACTTGGCTGAGGTGTGATGACGCACTGCGGAATATGTCAGCAGATTTGATTTGTGTTAATATTATTCTCTCTATGGCAATACGTGGAAGCTTATTTTTGCAGAGTCGGACACTACTCTTGGTGTTTACAATCTTCTATGAAGGACTTGGAGGAGGAACCTGCCTTGCAATGCCGAACACAATTTGCGCGCCGGACTCTTCGTCATTGAAGCCTGGTTCAGGGGCTACTGAGGGAGTGCTGGATAGGGGGTGTTCGGGTAGCCGGACTATACCTTCAGCCAGACTCCTGGACTATGAAGATACAAGATTAAAGACTTCGTCCCGTGTCCGGATGGGACTTTCCTTGGCGTGGAAGGCAAGCTTGGCGATACGGATATTCAAGATCTCCTACCATTGTAACCGACTCTATGTAACCCTAACCCTATCCGGTGTCTATATAAACCGGAGGGTTGTAGTCCGTAGGCAATCAACTCCATATACAACAATCATACCATAGGCTAGCTTCTAGGGTCTAGCCTCCTTGATCTCGTGGTAGATCTACTCTTGTACTACCCATATCATCAATATTAATCAAGTAGGACATAGGGTTTTACCTCCATCAAGAGGGCCCAAACCTGGGTAAAACATCGTGTTCCCTGCCTCCTGTTACCATCCGGCCTAGACGCACAGTTCGGGACCCACTACCCGAGATCCGCCGGTTTTGACACTGACACCAGGCAAGCAAAACCCCCGTGTTCATTCCGATACAATCCCACTCTCTCGCTACTGCTCTCTTTTATTGCATTAGGACAACAACGATTCAACTGTTACATGTTGTGGTAGTTGAACCCCTTTCCTCTGCATGACCTGTCATTGCCACAGTAAATAGATGAAACCCACTAGCATGAGTAGGAGTTGTTTGAGCCATGATGTGCCTACTCATTCATGCTTGTTTGTCATGCCTGCTACTGCTTAGAGTTGAGTCAGGTCTGATTCATCAGGGATGAATTGGAATGGCGATGAACATGTCCTACTGTCTGTGAGCTAAGTGTGTGAACACGATTTGGTAAAGGTAGCGGTGAGAGGCCATGTAGGAGTACATGATGGGTTGTCTCATTGAAACCGTCCTCAGGAACTGAGTTCTGTGTTTGTGATCCATGAACAGCTACTACCACTCACTGGGATCCTTAATTGACCCTCTCGACTTATTAACTGCCCTAGTCCTCTGTCTAGGAGTTGCAACTAGTTTCTGGTGTTTATAGGATATGTGTTGGGGGCTGTGCGTAGCGCTGACCCTAGGGGTGGGCTATGATGCGGTAGATACACCATGGCACGGTGTACCGGGCGCCCGTTTGGTGTCTCGAGAACCCTGCACACATCGTTTGGGGCTGTGAGCGAAACTCCGGCCGGATCTCCTCGCGGATGGAACCCGAATAGGCGATAAACCTGGACTAGAGACTTGTGTGGTTAGTCAGGTCGTGGCCGACTCCCTCGCCAGGCTTCCGCTTGAAGGTTACCGAGATACACAACGTGTACATGGTGGTAAGTGGCGAGAGCGTGTGTGAAGAAGTACACCCCTGCAGGGTTATAAATGATCTATTCGAATAGCCGTGTCCGCGGTAAAGGACTTCTGGGTTGCCTATAACAGTTCATAGACAAGTGAAAGTGGATACTCTAAAATGCGCAAGATAAGCGTGAGTGCTATGGATGGCATTCTCGTAGGGAGACGGGAGCGGATCCATAGTGGTGTATTGATATGGTGAATATGAGGACTCGTGTGCGCCACCTCAAAAGAGTTGCCTGCAGTCGCAGTTCAGGTTAGCCACTGAGTCAAAGCTGGCTTGCTGCAGTTAAACTCCACTACCCCCATTGTTGATACCGATGCATATGTAGTTAGTTCTAATGTAAGTCTTGCTGGGTACATTTGTACTCACGTTTGCCTATTTTTATGTTTTGCAGAGGGACGTTAGCCTCGCTAGTAGTTCCGTGTGGATTTCGATGTTTAGCTTGATACCTCAGCTACGATCTTGTGCCCCCGACGGGATCTGGTAGATAGTCAGGCTTCTCAGCCTTTTTCATTTGTAGATGTCTGTACTCAGACATGTTAAGCTTCCGCATGTGCTTTGACTTGTATTCTCTGAATGTTGGGTCATGAGACCCATGTTTATAATACTCGCTCCTCGGAGACTATTTAATAAATACTTGAGTCGTAGAGTTATGTTGTGATGCCATGTTGTATTCGCACATATCGAGCATATTGTGTGTATGATTGGAATGCTTGGTATGTGTGGGATCTGACAACCTAGTTGTTTATCCTTGGTAGCCCAGCACTACTTCTCCGAAACACTTATGGGGAAATGTAGTCTTGTGTGCTTCCAGGATGCCATAGTAGTCCGCTACAGCCCGGTTCACTGGAGTCCTGCTAGCCTAGCACTACTGCTCCGAAACACTTGACTGGCCGGCATGTGATTCACTTTGTTCCTGTGTTTGTCCCTTCGGGGAAATGTCACGCGGTGACATACGGAGTCCTGCCTAGCCTGCTACAGCCCGGGTTCCCGGAGTCCTGTTAGCCCAGCGCTACAGCCCGAATTCGCACACTGCTGACCGACATGCTCGATGTTGATTCATGTATGCCTGTCTCCCTAAGTTAGTGCCACTTTAGGTTCATGACTAGTCATGTCGGCCCGGGTTCTCTGTCATATGGATGCTAGCGACACTATCATATACGTGAGCCAAAAGGCGTAAACAGTCCTGGGCCATGGTAAGGCGACACCCGTGGGAATACCGTGCGTGAGGCCGCAAAGTGATACGAGGTGTTACCGGCTAGATTGATGTGAATTGGAATTAGGGTCCTGACACTTGGCCTTGTTCGTCTCCGGCATCGTCGTCCACACCGTCGATGTCTTCAGAGGCGTAGTTTAGCATGTCAGTTAAATCTTCAAGATTGGCTATGAAGTGGGTGGTGGGTGGGTCGTAAAATTCCCCACTCTCAGCCCCTTGTTCGGGTTGGGCGTAATTCGGAAGCAACGCTTTCGTAATGGTGAGTGATCGCATTAAGTCCAGAGCTTTTTTTAAAGGCGAAGGTTGGTTAGAGAAATGAGATTCCGTGGGGCTGTCCGGAGTTGGAGACCCCTAGCGGCACCTGCTTGACACAGACCTCGAGGGTTTGGACTTAGAGTCTGACAGAGTATCCGAAACTTTAGTGGTAAGGAGGGTTCGGCTTGTCTTTGGGTTTGCCAATGACATTGACTCCTCTGGATCTTTGGTGGTAGGCTCCGTAGCTGCAGAGAGTCCGGCAGGCTCTAAACTCCCGTCTTCGGACTTGACGACCTACTCTGGATCTAAGGCCAGAGCGGCATCGGGGCCGCGAACCCTTTGAAGATCAAGTCTCCTCGGATATCGGCGGCATAGTTTAGGTTCCCTAAACAGATCTGATGACCAGGGGCGTAACTGTCGATCTGCTCGAGATGGCCAATCGAGTTGGTCCGCAGTGTGAAGCCGTCGAAAACGAAAATTAGGCCTCGTGGAGAAATCTCCCCCGAAACAGCATCGTTGTGGATGATCGAATGAGCCATCGAATCCTTCATCGACAACACAGAGGAACTCTCAATGAAAGCACCAATGTCAGTGTCAAAACCAGCAGATCTCGGGTAGGGGGTCCCGAACTATGCGTCTAAAGATCGAAGGTAACAGGAGGCACGAGACACGATGTTTACCCAGGTTCGGGCCCTCTTGATTGAGGTTAAACCCTACGTCCTGCTTGATTGACTTTGATGAGTATAGGGGTTACAAGAGTTGATCTACCACGAGATCGTAATGGCTAAACCCTAGATGTCTAGCCTGTATGATTATGACTGCCTCTACGGACTAAACCCACCGGTTTATATAGTTACGGTGGGGGCTTGGGTTTTTACAGAGTCGGTTTACAAAGAAAGGAATCTTCATATGCGAATGCCAAGCTTGCCTTCCATGCCAAGGAGAGTCCCATCTGGACCCGGGGGGAAGCCTTCTATCTTGTATCTTCATGGGCCACCAGTCCGGCCCACGTCACATAGCCCGGACGCCCGGGGACCCCCTAATCCAGGACTCTCTCACCAACCTTAGCCCTTAGGTCACCCATGTTAGTGAGCTCACCAGGAGCGGAATATATAGCCAGCTGATGGTGTGATCGGTTGCCATTGACCATTGGTAAGCATGTTTTCCCCTCAGACCTCATTATTTTGGAATCACAAGGATTGGATATAATACTAGGCATAGATTGGCTATCGAAGTATGGAGGAAACATCGATTGTGCTAGTAAGTCTATTCTCCTCACCACCCTAGACGGGAAAAGGATCAAGTATGTGTCTAGGCATGCACCAAGGAGGACTCAAGTAAATTCGCTCTCGTGAGTTGTTCAAGAGGAAGTGCCAGTTGTGAAGGATTATTCGAATGTATTCCCAGAGGAATTACCAGGCATGCCACTAGACCGAGACATAGATTTTTTGATCGAGCTTTTACCAGGCACCGGACCAATATCTAAGAGACCATATCGGATGCCCGCAAATGATCTGGAGGAGATTAAGAAGCAGATTAAGGAGTTATTGGAGAAATGTTATATTTGACCAAGTTCGTCACCATGGGGAGCCCCAGTGCTCTTAATTGAGAAGAAGGATGGATCCTTGAGAATGGTTGTTGACTATCGTGCATTGAATGAGGTGATGATCAAGAACAAATATCCTCTACCGATGATCAATGATTTGTTTGACCATCTGTAGGGAGCTAAAGTATTCTCCAAGATCGATCTTCGATCAGGATATCACCAACTGAAGATCCGAGAACATGATATACCCAAGACAACTTTTACCACAAGGTATGGACCATATGAGTACATGGTCATGTCTTTTGGATTAACTAACGCCCCTGCCTACTTTATGAGTATGATGAATAAGGTGTTCATGGAGTTCTTGGATAAGTTTGTTGTAGTGTTCAATGATGATATATTGGTGTACTCGAAAAATGAAGAAGAACACAAGGAACATTTGTGCTCGGTGAGGGAGTCCTAGATTATGGGGTCCTCGGGCGTCCGGGCTATACAACATGGGTCGGACTAATGGGCCATGAAGATACAAGATAGAAGACTTTCCCCTGTGTCCGGATGGGACTCTCCTTGGCGTGGAAGGCAAGCTTAGTGTGCGGATATGAAGATTCCTTTCTCTGTAAACCGACTTTGTACAAACCCTAGCCCCCTCCGGTGTCTATATAAACTGGAGGATTTAGTCTGTAGAGGCAATCACAATCATAATCATATAGGCTAGACAATTAGGGTTTAGCCATTACGATCTCATGGTAGATCAACTCTTGTAACCCCTATACTCATCAAAATCAATCAAGCAGGACGTAGGGTATTACCTTCATCAAGAGGGCCCGAACCTAGGTAAACATCGTGTCCCTTGTCTCATGTTACCATTGATCCTTAGACGCACAGTTCGGGACCCCCTACCCGAGATCTGCCGGTTTTGACACCGACATTGGTGCTTTCATTGATAGTTCCTCTATAGCGTCAATTGAAGGACCGATGGCTCCCCTTGTCATCAATGATAGCATCACTTCCGAAGGAGCCCTAATTCCAAGGCAAACCCTCCGGCTCGGTGACTTCACTATGGGTGCCAGTCCGGCCATTAAGCCGAAGGCAACCCCCCAAGTCATCGAAAATCCCCTTCGCATCAGCCCCGAATATTCCGACAAGATGGACCCGATAGATCTACCGTCTTTGAACAAACTGCTAGATCGCATCGCCGCCCTGGGAGTCTCAACTGACTATGATCGGATCGGGCATAAACCCGATCAGAGAGAGATTAAATCTCCGCCGGTCACCCATCAGGTAGCGGTTGTGGAGGAACAGGCTGATGATAACTCTTTTCCTACGTTGAGAACCAACTATGTTCGGATTTCCGAACCCGGAGAACCATATACTCACCCTCGAGAGAACACTCCCTGTCCTCTGAACACAAAATCAGGCATCAAGCCTGAGAATTCCCCGGATACTCTGGGTCCTGGGATGGTAACCTCGGAAATTCTTCAAACTCCGGACTCCACGGTGGGCCAAGGTGCGAATTCGAACCCCCCCACCCACCGCAAGCAATATTCTCCAAGCAACTCCGGCTCTTCGGACATATGCGACCTAACGCATGTGCGGCAGTAGCCTCGGGAAACAGTCCACCACTTTTGGTCTAGATTCCTCCTTGTTAAAAACAGGATAAAGGACTGCCGCGATGACGACGCAATTTCAGTATTTTGCAACAACTGTACGGATAAGGGAATTCTTAATGCCCTCAATCGCCGTCGTGTCCTGCACTTCGCAGATTTGGCACGCATAGTACAGAAGTACTACGCAATGGAAAGGCCTGGAAAACTCAGATAGCCCGCTGGGAACTGCGGGCCCTTAGGCCATCCCCCGGACAGGCAAAAAGTGTGCACCCTCACGGGGCACCTAATCATTATCCCGTGGACAAGAAATTCAAGCCCTTTACGGGACACAGAACTGTCTTCGAGGAATGGCTCGACAGGCCCTGTCAAATACATACGACGCCGATACCGAACCGACTCACTGCCTACGGGCATGTTGGATACTCCGGTAGGTGGCCAAGAGTAGTGAGGGTATCCTCACAAATACTACACTAGAAAAGTACTCTTCGGAACACGATCCCTAAGTAGTCACAGTCTTCGCGACCTTCTCATCAAATAATCGGCGCAAACGGGCGCTTTGCGACCTCACCGAAGTCTGCCATATAGTAGCAATAAACCCTTGGAATGATATGGCAATTACTTTTAATGCCAATGATGAACCAAGATTCCGCTCAGTCTGGGCACCAGCCGCTCTGGTCCTCAACCCCATTGTGGACGGATTTCGGCTTACTAAAGTGCTAATGGATGGTGGCAGCGGACTGAATCTCATCTACGAGGACATGCTCAATAAAATGCAAATGGACCGGAGTCGCATTGAGCAGAGCAATACATCCTTTAGGGGAATCATTCCCAGTAGGGAAGCAACATGCTCGGGGAAATTAAGCTGGATGTGGTATTCGACACACCAGAAAACTATAGGTCCAAAGAGATAATCTTCCCGGTGGCTCCTTTTAACAGCGGATATCATGCCCTGTTAGGGCGAGATGCATTCACACGCTTTCAAGCTATACCTCATTATGGGTATATGAAGCTCAAAATGCCCGATCCCAATGGTGTTATCACTATCTCTAGCGATCCGGACATAGCACTCCGCGCGAAAATAAAACCGCATCCCTGGCCCTCGAAGGAGGACAACCCGTGTGTTTGATGGCGCAGTGGTGAATGTCCTTGGTGCTGAAGGAAGTGGTCGTGGGTTCAATCTCCCGTTGTGCACCTTTTTTAAATGCTTTTAACGAATAAACAGATCGCAGCTCATGTGCTGGTGCAGCTCGCAGCGTGCGGTGTGCGCTAGAGCCACCCATTTGCGAACGGGCGCTTCAGCGCCAAATAGGATCCGCCCCTCGTACATCGGTAGCCCTATGCCTTGCTTTTAGCGAGACCTAGCGTGCAATCGTGTCAGAAAATCACCCTAAATGTACCGGCCCAGGCGCATGAGGCCACCACCCTGTTTTTTCATGATGTTTTTTGTTTTCATTTTCATTTTTTTACTTCAATTCATACTTCCCAAAATTCTAAATAAATAATTACATAAAACACTTTACATGAAACATTTGAGAAAAATGTTGACCAAGCACTCGATAAATGTTAATTGTGTATAAATAAAATATTTCTCATGTATACAAGCAATATACAATATGTGTGAAAAAAGTTGATCATGTATTTAAAAATATTAATCAAGCAATTGAAAAATTGTTAAACAAATATTTGAAAATGTTAAGGAAGCATTTGAATAATATTGACCATGTATTAAAGAAATGTCAAACTTATATTTGAAACAATGTTATTGAAGAATTTGAAAATATTAAATTGTGTATAGAAAAAAATGTTGATCATGTATTCAAAAATGTAAATCTTATATCTGAAAAATGTCAATTAAGGATTTAAAAATGTTAAAAATGTGTATAAAAATATTAACCATCTATTAAAAAAATCAAACTTGTATCTGGGAAATATATATAAATAAAATATTTCTGATCTATACAAGTTAAATATGTGTCTGTGAAAAAAGTTGATCAAGTATTAGGAAATATTAGTAACACATAAAAAAATCTTAAAAAAGTATTTGAAAATATTTAAATATATAGAAAAAATGTCCGTTTATTAAAAAAATATTAATATTGTATTTAAGAAATGGCAGTCAAAGAGTTGAAAAATGTTTAAATAGTTTATAGAATTTTTTTTGATCATGTATTAAAAATGTAAATTTTGTATTTCAAAAATGTTAAACATGTGTTAGAAAAATGTAAAGGAAAAAAGATAGGGAAACAGAAAAGTGTAAAAGAAAAGGAAATAAATAGGAAAAACTGGTCCAGGAACCTTCAATAATGTTCCTAAAACAAAACAAAAAACGGACGGAACCAGTAAAAGGTTCCCAAAGTCGGAATCGTTGAAATGCTTAATGGACCAGCCCACCCCCGATAGCTCGCTTGGTTTGCGTGTGTGTTGCGCTGATAATTAGCTACAACATGCGACAAATAGGAAATCCGCTCTAGTTGTCTGCCTTAGAGTTTTTTCCTCAGCTCCCCCTTTTTAATCTTCAAAAAATGTGCGACACGGGAGGCCCAAACTCCAACTCTCGATATTTACTTCAAGTTGTAGTAACCAACTGGGACAGGTTACTTGTTGTGCCTACATACTTTCTTTTTCGCTTCTTATATGGCAAATGTAACTTCATGAACTTTTAGACCGGTTTTTGTCATGTTTTATTTTGGGTTCCCCATTTTCTTTTTTCTTTAACTTTTTTTGTTCTTTCCAATGCATGAACTTCTTGAAATAAAAAAAATAAATTCGTCAAGGTTTTCTTAAATTTGTGAATCTTTTTCAACTTGTTAAACCTTTTTTCAAACTTTTTCATGTTTTTTATAAAATCTATGGCAAACTTCAAATCTGTGGACATTTTTATAAATCGATGAGCTTTTGAAATCTGTGAATGCTTGGGCCGGCCCAACAAGTGCCTGCTAGGAGTGCTATCATCGCCTAGTTGCGCCAAGGCCAACAGATTTTCTTTCTCTTTGTATATTTTCATTTTTATTCTCTTTAATCATTAATTCTTTTTTCTGCTTTTTAAAATTTAATAATCTTTTGAAACCTGTTCAATAATTTGAAATATTGTTTAGAATACGAAAAAATGTTCTTGTTTTCAATTATTGTGTACAATTTTAAAAATCTTTTGTAATTTCAAAAAAGTCCCATATTTTTGTTCACAAAATTAAGAAAAGTTTTTGTTTCAAAAAAGTTGATAAATATTTTTTTTAAAGTATGTAGTTTGCAATTTGTGTTTAATATATTCATCAATTGTTGGGAATTTGTTATGAATTTGGAAAAAGTGTTCAACTTTGTAATATTTTCATAGACAATTTGAAATTCTAAAATAGTTGAAAATATTCAAGAAATGGTTAGGACTTAAGAAACTGTTCAATTTGATATGCTATGGAAGAAATTGCAAATAACAAAAAAAATTAAATTAGGTAAAACTACATGCTCACATATGCACCCATCTGGTCTAGTTTCGCACACTCCTCTCAATTGGTGGCTTTAGGAGTATGCATAAATGACTCCAACTACTTGCAGTAGCCTGGCATAGACATATGAGGCATCCATGACAGGTTGGAATGACTTACGACACCATTTGCATGTTGCGACACATTGGGCCATTTATTGGGCCTTTTCACCGAGAAAACTCCAGAAAATGCAAAACTAGACAAATGGACCATTCCGCCCCGAACACTCTGTTGAACATGAACTAATTTCTAGACATCCTTGAAATGACCCCAACTTTTGAAAGCAGGTGGGCATGCCCATGATTGGCATCCATGCCTGATTTGAACGACTTTCGACCCCGCATGCAAGTTACGACATGCGTGGCAATTTATTGACTTTTTTAACCGAGAAAACTCTAGAAAATGCAAAACTTGTAGAAACCCAAACAAATTGGCATGATGTCTTGAATTGGTCATACATGGCCATGAAAAAAATTTGGCGCCATTTATGGGATGTCGAGAAACGAGGTGCTCCAAAACGAACCCTTCTCGCCTCCCCTAACACTCTCCGTTGAACATGGTATTTTTTTTTGAAAATCTTAGGACAGACCCCAACTTTTACAATCCGATGGGCATGCCCATGTTAGGCATTCATGCCTCATTTGAATGAGTTTCGACACCGTATGCGCGTTCCAACACCTCTAGGCATTTATCGGCCATTTTTTACCAGAAAACTCTAGAAAATGCAAAACTTTTCAAAACCCAAACAACTTGGCATTGAGCCTTGAATTGGTCATAAAAAGCCATGGGTTTTTTGGGGCTATTTCAAGGATGTCGAGAAACAATGTGCTCTCAGACGGAGTCTTCTGGCCTACCCTCCGTTGAACATGGTCTAATTTTGGACTTCCTTCAAATGACCTGAACTTTTGCAAGCATGTGGGATTGCCCATGGTATAGGCATCCATGTCAGGTTTGAATGATTTCTCACGCCGGATGCAAGTTGAGACATGTCCGGTCAGTTATCGGCCTTTTTTGACTGAGAAAAGTGCACCAATTGCAAAATTTGTCAAAAACAAAAACAACTTGTATAACATCCTGAGTTTCCATCCTGATTACTTAGAGCTAACACATGATTGAATCTGGTATTTTGTGGTGCTGATTTTGAAAATTTGCCTTTTTAGTTGGAGCTTTTGAATTACTTTTTGTTTGAAATTTGAATTGGATCTTCTACTTGCATAAAAGTGATCCATGCCTTAGGAAAAATCCTATGACTATTCTACTACAATTATAATTCGCAAATTTCTACCATAAAAATATTTTCTTACAAAAATAATTTTTCCAAGAAGAAATTTTCAAACTTCAATTATAACTCGCAACTTCAAAATTTCCTAGTGAAACCTTGTTGTGAAGCATGATTTTGGTCTAAAAGAAATTCTAAATAAAAACTTAGGGGCTCGAATTTTGAAGAGAACGAGCATTTGAACACTTCAACTCCATGGTAGTAAATTTGATTGTCTTGATAACACCTATTAATAGAGTTATTTGGAGGAATGAATATTTGAAGTGATTGAGGTTATGCGAAAATTCATTCGTAATACTAAAATCATGGAGCTCCAGCTCATGGTTGGCTTCATGTCCCATTGCTATATGTTGAGATAATTCGCGTAATTGTGACACCATCACAGATTTGGAGATTGAGTGGTAAAAGACCAACTTTCTCCAAAGAAGTGTGTATGTGGTAAATAAGAGCATTCATCGCTGAGCTTGAAAGAGACAATCCATGTTGATCCATGGTGCACAAAATTAAGCCACAGTGGGAAGCAATTGCATATGTAAATTTTGGCGTAACGTTGTCACTAAGAGTTGAAGTTTCAAAGAATAATGATTGAGAGAAGTGTTTGAAAGCCATGATTAATAAATACTTGGTGGAGTAAATGAAATTCTTGAATTCTTTGCTCTCTTCACTTCCGAAACTCCCTAGTGCATTTGTTTTATAATGAGCCTAAAAAGAATGTCCATCCCGAGAAACTATAATATGTGTGCCACTTACCCCACACGCAACTATAATCTGAAATGTGTTTGATGTCTCTGCCGTCGCAAATGTTTCGTATAATTTTTGACTGTTTTCTTACACCACTGTTTGCGTTTAATGCATCACACACAGTTTGGTCAAAGGGTCTGTGATTGTACTGTTGCGTTTGGACCATCCTGCAGTAGTGTGTGATCATCACTTTTGCAATTCCTTTCCACCATCAACCCCTATGGATAAGTACATACACCTGTCGTTCATACTTTCATTCCCAGTTGCTCTTGTTATTACAAGATACAATGAAATATTCTCCGACTTTTTAAGAATCCTTTATGCCACCGCCTTGCAGTTCTTTGCCACTTGCATACCCGTACGGATATTCCTTGCACTTACCGAGTATCCATTCATCCCCAGTTGTTCATATGTTTCATAAGATACTTAGAAATACTATCCGACCTTTCGATAATCCTCTGCCAACTATTGCTTTGCAAATACTTGTTTGCTTGCATTATGGTTACTTTCCATATGTCTAACAATATTCATTAGTATCCTTCGTCATCATCATTTTGAGCCTTCGATTTGATATGTTTGTGAATGGTCGCAATCATCAGTCCAAACTAGAATTCGTCCTTTTGGCTCAGACGTGACTCCAGACATGAGCTGGTTCTCGGCAAATCAAACCTTGATTGATTGTCAATCTATGTCTATTCAACTTACTTATCTTTTGATCAGAGCCTTTGCTTATGATCCCCCGATTTGGAAATCATAATTCCTTTGTATTTAAGCTTTGAAATTATCCATATATTTCTATAATTCGATGCCTTGGCATTATTTCTTCTTCTGGTTGAACATCGATACTCACATCAGATTCTTTGTGATCCACCAGATCCTTTGGTGGATTATTATCTGACCGTTCTTGCATATTCTCAAAACATTGAGTTCTTCCCCTGATACATAATGCCTTTGGTAAATTGTATCCCCTGCTCTTGTCAGCCATGCTCTGCTTCTAAGCTTGAGTTATTTACACCTGCAGTTTATGGTATATGTTCCTAAGATGCCCCGATGGGTTGAAGCTATGCCTTCCATAAACTGTGTGAACCTGAAGATTATGCGGGTTATATCTACTAGCATTTCGTCGGATAAATTTTCAACTCTACAACTTCTTCAAAGAGGAGAAGTGAATGAAAGGTTAGGCATTGAAGAAGTGGGAGTCGACCTTGAACCATTGTGTTCATGCCCATGGACCTGATGTGGAACTTGTCATGGAAGCTTCTTGTAATAATAATAATCCTGTCGGGGGGATGAACCCCAGGAAGGCAACGGAACCCGGATCCTCTTGAAAACCAACGGGGCCAGCATCACCCCACAAGACGGCTCACGCTTGGCCGGGTCGCTCGACCCGGCCAAGACCCCTCGACCCGGCCTAATCCTCAAGACTTCTCCAACAAGCCAGCTCAAGACGGTCGAGCCCGGCGCACCAAGACTTCTCCAACAAGCGAGCTCCCCCCTTGGCGTGTTCTCCAACTCGGCCAAGGGTCAGCGGCCGTCCCATCCCAGTCGTACGATGGGACGAGTCGCCACCAACTGATGACTTAAGCCACAGTGCCCTGCCCATGCCTTTGGTCAGCCGGACGAGGCAACAGTGCCCCACCTACCCGCTGACCAAGGCCGGCATGGCAATAGTGCACTTGTCGTCACCCATGACGCCAGCAAGCGGCGACCTGACGGAGCCCCCACTATATCCGACTCAACCTGACCACTCTTGACGATTGACAAGACAGCCAACAGTGCCTCCGTACCCGGCGAGTCCCGCGCCCGGGGAACCCGCCGAGGCCTGGTACCCGGCGGGTCTCAGCACCGGGTTCCTGGATGCTAACGAACCGGCCCTACAACCATGTAACTTTACCATTGTACCCCTGGGGGGTTGACCTATAAAACCCCCCAGGAGCCCTCATGCGTACAGACATGATCATCGGCGGAAGCAAGATCATCTCTTCCCACCTACACACACCTAGCTAGCAACACCCGAGGAGAGGGAACTACCTAAGCCTTGGCCAACCTTCTTTCTTCCTCCATACAGCTCTAGAAGCAACCCTGTACTGTTACAAATAAACCACACTCGGCAGGACTAAGAGTGTTATCTCTCCGGAGAGCCCCGAACCTGGGTATGTCTTGCGTCTCGCGCTCGTTCATGCCGACCTCGCCTCTAGAGCCCACCAGTGCCCTCGAGCCTCCTCCTCTCTTTACCAATCCCATGGCATCTGCCGTGCGCCCACCACGACAGTTGGTGCCCATTGTGGGACAGCACGAGGTCCTGGCCGGGAGCATGCTTTAGACGGGACTCTACTCCGACGCCGATGAGACCGTCACACTGGAGGATGACGTCATCGACGCACTCGCCACCTCCTTCGCCGCGCCGCGCATCTCCGACGCACCTGCGGCCGACGAGTACCCCAGTGAGGTACTTGACTTTTCTGACTCCCCCCTTTCCCTCGACGGCGGCACTCCCGCCCGGGCGATGGACCTCTGCGTGGAGGTTTTCGTCACTGACACAGGCGCCACTTCCTCATCTAGCGCGTCGAGGAAGGCCGCTGAAGCCAGGACCGCAGCGGGGTGGGCCAGCCCGCCCAACCCCTTGCGGGCCATGATGCAGAGCCTCTGCGTCCCCATCGGCACCGACATCGACGCCTCCGACATCGCAGAGACCCGGACTCGCCTCGGCGAGGACCGCTAACGCCTACTGGACCACACCGAGACGGTCGCTGCAGCGCAGCACCGCCTCGACTCCTCTCAGCTGGAGTGCAATGCCGCCTATGGCTTCATGCTAGACACGGTTGAGCCAAGTCGGGTCGCCGACGTGCGAGCCCGGGGCGGCGCGATCGGGCACGCCTTTGGCGCCGTCCCTCCTGTCTATGAGACTCCCGTGAAGAACATGCGTGCTGCCCAGGCGACCGCGGTCGGCCTGGACCAGCTCGCAGGCGAAGAGCTGCACGACCGCCTCAAGAGGGTGAACGACCTCTTCACTTCGGCCAATTCACAGCAGGATCGCCTCAACCAACTCGCCAAGCCGGCCGGATCCGGCTCTGCCCGCGTCGCTGGACCCGACAATTTCCAGCACACGACGTCCTCTCCACCGGCGTGGCGCACTCTGGCCGCACCCAGACCTGGCGCAACCCCGCCTTGACGACTACCGGCGGCTTGGGCGACGAGCCGGCTTCGAAGGCCCGACGCTGACTCGACCCTCTACTCCAACCTAGCAGATGTTCGATGGGAGGAGACCCCCCGGCATGGTGACTGACCTGTTGGGCCCGCGCGCCATCGACGACACCGACGCCCGTCACCGCCTCGACCGACTCGCCCCCTCCCAAGAGCTGGAGGAAACCGGCCCCGTCGAGCCGGCGTGCTTCGGACCACGCATCCGAGGTGAGCCCTTTACCAAAGGGTTCATGCTCGCCCACGACACCCCCAAGTACAACGACACCTTGATGCCGGAGGACTGGCTCACCGACTACACCACCGCCATCGGCATCACCGACGACAACTGCCGCCTTGCCGTGCGCTACGCGCCTCTCATGCTCCAGGGGGCGGCCCGCACCTGGTTGAACAGTGTGCTGGAGGGCTGCATCAACACGTGGGTCGATTTCGAGCAAGCCTTCGTGTGCAACTTCACCGGCACGTACAAGCGACCCGCCCCAGTCAGCTCGCCATGTGCGTGTAGGGACCGGCCGAGACCGGCCGCGAGTACTTCGTATTGCTCTGTCTCTGGCATCCGCCTCGGCCTGGTTTCCGTTGCACACCACAGTCCAACGGCCAGGTCGAGCGGGCCAACGGCCTCATCCTATCCGGCATCAAGCCGCGACTCATCGAGCCGCTCGTCCGCTCCCCCGGTAGCTGGCTCGACGAGTTGCCAGCCATCCTCTGGAGTCTCCGCACCACGCCAAACCGGTCGACCAAGTTCACCCCGTTCTTCCTCGTCTATGGAGCAGAAGTCGTCATGCCGACCGACGTCGAGTTTGACTCGCCGCCCGTCACGATGTACACGGAAGCCGAAGCCAAGGAAGCCCGCGAAGACAACGTTGACCTACTCGAAGAAGCACGTATCCTAGCGCTCAATCTCTCAGCCATCTACCAGCAAGGCCTGAGGCACTACCACAACAAGAAGATCAAGCCCCTCACTTTCCGGGAGGGAGACCTCGTCCTACGGCTCGTCCAACAGAAGACCGGCCAACACAACTTGTCCTCCCCATGGGAGGGCCCCTTCATCATTAGCAAGGCCTTGCGCGATCGCAACACGTACTAAATCATCGACGCCCGCAAGTCAAACAAGCGCACGAGGGACACCGCCGGCGAAGAAACAACCCGGCCATGAAATGCGGAGCTCCTACGCCCGTTTTACAGTTAGCCGTGTGAACGTATGTATCACTGCCTTTTGTAATCATCTGAAAACCGTGGGACCCTCGAACAACGCTCGGGGGCTGCCCTTTTTGCGACCAAGCTATTGCGTCCCCTACATTTGTGAAGTACTTTTCTCGTTAGCCAACCCGGCCACTTGGTGGACTCGCTCGACCTGGGGGCCCGGGGGCTGGCCGGCTTGGCCACCCGCCGCTTCCCTTAGCGGCTCCTGACGCACTGGATCATCGCGGCCTCTCACTTCGCCCTAAGCCGCAGAACCGGCTTCGGCTGTTGACTGGCAAGCACATGAGACCAGAGCACCAGCGCACCACGAGCACTAAGTCAAGAACCGCCGGGTCGCCCAACCCGGCCCCGCCACTTTAAAGCTGCCGCACGACCGGCTGCTCACCAACCCGGCCCCGCCGGATTGCCGCCAGCCGGCCCAGTGGGTGTTTCACTCGCACTCAACATTCCGAAAGGCTAAATATCGCATGCTCCTCCCAAAGGCCGAACCCATTGTCACGGACCGGAGCCTCGGCCGTCAGACTCACCGGGGGGGGGGGGGGGGGGGAAAAGTTGCGAGAAAAGGGCTCCAAAGACGAAGAGCAAGAGCGCAGGAATCCACGAAGTTTCCGCATACCGCCAGGTCGCTCGACCCGGCCTCACCGCTCTGAGTTGCCAAGCAACCGGTTGCTCGCCAACCCGGCCCGGCCGGATTACCGCCAGCCGGTCCAATGGGTGTTTTCGCTCACGCTCAACATTGCGAAAGCCTAAGTACTGCATGATCTCCTCAAACGGCCGAACCCCTTGTCACGGACCGGAGCATCGACCGTCAGACTCGCGGGGAGAAGCTCAAGAGGGGAGAACGCAGGAAAACGGCTCGAGAAAACGAAAAGCAATGGCGCAAAGATTCACAAGGCCTATACACAAATTCAGAAACAAGACCAAGGCCAGAGTTCATTACACCCAGTTAACCCCCAGTGGGTGGGTGGACCTACTACCTAACAGAAATTTTCACTAAGCTAAAAAATCAGGCATTCCCGCCGCCGGATCGCGCAGCTCCTGGGTCCGCCGAGGATCCGGTATCCTCCTCCCCGGCATCCGCGTCGCGGTAGACGCCTGTCTCCTCAGAACTGCCCTCCGGGTCGTCCAAAAGCATGTCGTAGTCGTCGGCAGACACGACTCTGCCATCCTCCGCCCGCTCCGGCAGGAACTCATCGCGGAAGGCGAACCCGGCGATGTAGCTGGCCAGGCTGGCGATCCGCCCGGCCTCCGCCTGCAGCTGGATCTCTGAGCCAGCCCGCTGGCCCATCAGTGCATCCAGCGCCAGGTCCGGATGCTAAGACATCGCGAAGCGGATCGCCATCTTGGCACCGGCACGGGCGGCAGAAACGCGCCACTCATGAGGACGGTCTGGGCCTGCCTCCAACCACCGCGCCAGCCGCGTGAAGCTGTTCGGTGCGATGGCTCCCGGCCAGAGGGCCGCCATC
Source organism: Triticum aestivum (assembly GCF_018294505.1). NCBI lineage: Eukaryota > Viridiplantae > Streptophyta > Magnoliopsida > Poales > Poaceae > Triticum > Triticum aestivum. The sequence goes on from NC_057800.1 coordinate 260,431,560, forward strand.
ATCGCCGTGCCGGCCCAGAGAGCCGCCCCATCTGATCGTTCAAGACTCGCAGACGGGCCTCAGTGGCGGCCACGATCTCCGGGAAGGTCCAGGCCACCCGTGGGTCAGTCCCGGAACCAATGACCACCTGTGGGTCGCGCTGAAAGCGGACCGCCTCCTCCGCCAGCCGGTGCATCTCCGGGAAGGCCCCTGTCAAAAAAGAAAAGCAAGTCAGAAGAGAAGCCACCAAAAACAAGAAGCCGGAGTCCCAACCTATAACACCCCGGATGTAACTTTCCCAATTTGTACTCCAACTCTTGCCGTTTCCGGCGTTAAGTTATTTTATTTTCTTGGGTTCGGGTCTTTGTCTCCGTGTGTTGTTGTCGTTGTCATGCATCACATATCATGTCATCATGTGCATTGCATTTGCATACATGTTCGTCTCATGCATTCGAGCATTTCCCCGTTGTCCGTTTTGCATTCCGGCGCTTCGTTCTCCTCCGGTGGTCATTTCTAGCTTTCTTTCGTGTGTGGGGATTAAACATTTCCGGATTGGACCGAGACTTGACAAGCGGCCTTGGTTTACTACCGGTAGATCGCCTGTCAAGTTTCGTACCATTTGGACTTCGTTTGATACTCCAACGGTTAACCGAGGGACCGAAAAGGCCTCGTGTGTGTTGCAGCCCAACACCCCTCCAATTTGGCCCAAAACCCACCAAACTCTGCTCCATGTCCTAGAGCGTTCGATCACGATCGCGTGCCGAAACCGCACCTCATTTGGACTCTCCTAGCTCCCTCTATGCCTAATATAACACCCCCATTCCAAATTCTGGATCCCCCTCGTCCCTAACCCTAAAATCCTAGATCCGCCGCCGCCGGACACGTCCGGACGGCTCCGGACACGTCCGCTGCTCCCCGCCGCGCCACGTGGCGCTCCCCATACGCCCGCCGCCTCCCTCCACGCGTCGGCCCGCGAGCCCTGGCAGGGCCCCAGCGGCCCATCGGCGTGCGCCGCCGCCGCCTCCGCGCCGCCGCCGCCGCCTCCGCCCGCCGCGCCGCGCCGCAGCCTCCGCGCCGCGCCGCCGCTGCCGCGCGGCCGGAGCCACTCCTGCGAGCTCCGGGTCAACTCCGGTGAGATCCCGGCCGGATCCGGATCGGACCAGATCCACCGGTCCCCGATCCAAACGCCCTCGCCCGTCCCCGCACCGCTCCGTCCCGATCCGCGAGATCCACTTTTTCGGAGGTTGTTTTTTTTCTCTAAGTCCCAGAATTTTTAGTTCATATGCCCATATTGCGGCTCCGTAACTTTGCATCCGTAGCTGATTCATGCATATAGCATATCAAAATGTTCATCTCAGAGAGTACATCATTTCATTCCATTGCATCATTTTCATTTGAGCTCATCTTGATGCCCGAAATGCTGTTAGAAGAGGGCTACTTGAGTTAATTGTCAGATCTGCTACTTCCGTTTAGCACTTTTGTCATTTTTGCCATGATTATTGTGTGCATGATATGCCCGTGAGTTCTACATATGTTTTGTTAAGGGTTTTGTCATCTTTCCAGAGGTGCAACCCATGTATTTTTAGGATGTGTGTGGTGACTTGTGCAAGCTTGCAAAGTGGTGCACTTGCTAATTCTGTTTTCAGGGACTTAGTAATTTCACTAAGTCCTGGGATTGTTTAGTTCATGATGCCATATGTTCTTGTTGTTTCCTAGTGATCCGTGCCTCTTTTGAGGATGATCAGTAAGGGAGTTTTGTTAATATTGTAGTGCTCTATCCATCCATGTCTTTGTTTGCAATTATGGAGCACCCTAGCTTGAGTCAATCGAGCTCTACTTTTGCTTCGTTGCGAATCTGGGCAGAACGTCAACTTGTTTGCGATTTTGCCGATGTTATTGTAGTTGATCCGTGCATGCTATGCCATTGTTCTTGCCATGTCTAGCTTGCATTTTGTGCCTTCTTAAGGGATGTATGCTTGTCTTGCCATGACTTGCACCGTGGTGAGTGCATCGAGCTCGTAAACATGCCTTCGTGAGTTATGTTTCAGCATGTCCCAGTTTTCACTAAGTCTGAAAACTGATTATGTTTTTGCTATGTTCGTGTGCTTGTTAGTATATTTTGTGATCCCTTTTGGCTCAAGGTCACTAAGGGACTTTTGTTAAGCTTGTTGAGTAGCTCCATGCCATGTCTTTCTTTGTCATGTTCAGGTCCTGTAGCATGTTGTTTTGTTGCTCCGAAGAGGGCTATATGATCTGAAATTCCAGACAAGTGTTAATTTCACTAAGTCTGAGATCTGTTTTACCATTTGCGTTTTTGCCATGCTTGTTTGAACCTGTTAATGGATGAATTGGCCGTAGCTCAGTGCTAGACTTTTGTTAAGCATCTTGATGCTTCCCTGCCATGTATTTTGTTGTCATGTTTGGGTGCTGTAGCATGTTCATCTCATTGCATTTAGATGCCTACTTGCTGTAAATCGCAGACCGGTGTCATTTTTGAATCGCTTGCCATTTCCAAACCGTAACTCCGATTCCGGCGTTCTTTATATCGTTTTCAAGCGATTTCATCTCATCTTTCCAGTGGCACACTTGGATTCCAAGTTGAGGCCAGGTTCATGCATTTCCTGTCATATCTTGCATTTTGCATCCCGCATCGCATCCCGCATAGCATATCATCATTTCATCATATTGCTTGAGTCTTGCACGTGGTTGATTGTATCCTTGTTGCTTGTTTGTCTTGTTTGGGTAGAGCCGGGAGACGAGTTCGCTAACGAGGAGCCCGTTGAGTTTGCTTTTGAGGATCCAGTCAACTCTGACAACTGTGCAGGCAAGATGATCATACCCTCGAAATCACTACTATCTTTGCTATGCTAGTTTGCTCGCTCTTTTGCTATGCCATTGCTACGATGCCTACCACTTGCTTGCAAGCCTCCCAAATTGCCATGTCAAACCTCTAACCCACCATTGTCCTAGCAAACCGTTGATTGGCTATGTTACCGCTTTGCTCAGCCCCTCTTATAGCGTTGCTAGTTGCAGGTGAAGATTGGAGGCCGTTCCTTGTTGGAACATTTTATTTACTTGTTGGGATATCATTATATTGCTATGTTATCTTAATGCATCTATATACTTGGTAAAGGGTGGAAGGCTCGGCCTCTCGCCTAGTGTTTTGTTCCACTCTTGCCGCCCTAGTTTCCGTCATATCGGTGTTATGTTCCCGGATTTTGCGTTCCTTACGCGGTTGGGTTATAATGGGAACCCCTTGATAGTTCGCCTTGATTAAAACTTTTCCAGCAATGCCCAACCTTGGTTTTACCATTTGCCACCTAGCCTTTTTCCCTTGGGTTTCGCGGACTCAAGGGTCATCTTATTTTAACCCCCCCGGGCCAGTGCTCCTCTGAGTGTTGGTCCAACCTAGAGCACCGTGCCGGGGCCACCAGGGGCAACTCTGGGCTGGCCTACCCGTACGCTAGACAATCTGAGTGTGCCCTGAGAAAGAGATATGTGCAGCTCCTATCGGGATTTGTCGGCACATTCGGGCGGTGTTGCTGGTCTTGTTTTAACCTGTCGAAGTGTCTTGAATTACCGAGATACCGAGTCTGATCGGAACGTCTTGGGAGGAGGTCTATTCCTTCGTTGACCGTGAGAGCTTGTCATGGGCTAAGTTGGGACTCCCCTGCAGGGATTGAACTTTCGAAAGCCGTGCCCGCGGTTATGGGCAGATGGGAATTTGTTAATGTCCGGTTGTAGATAACTTGAACCTTAATTAATTAAAATGAATCAACTGAGTGTGTTACCGTGATGGCCTCTTCTCGGCGGAGTCCGGGAAGTGGACACGGTGTTGGAGTAATGTTTGCGCAGGTTGCTCTCTAGTTTCTCGCTCGTGCTTTGCCTCCTCTTCTCGCTCTCTTTTGCGAATAAGTTAGCCACCATATTGCTAGTCGCTTGCTGCAGCTCCACTCATATTTTACCTTGCCATTACCTATAAGCTTAAATAGTCTTGATCGCGAGGGTGCGAGATTGCTGAGTCCCTGTGGCTCACAGATTACTATTACACCAGATGCAGGGCCTGATGATTCCGCTCCAGGAGACGCGTATGAGCTCAAGTGGGAGTTCGACGAAGACTCTCAACGATACTATGTTTCCTTTCCCGATGATCAGTAGTGGTGCCCAGTTGGGGGTGATTGGGACCGTGTCGCATGTTGGGTTCTCTTTTATTTTGGCGCCGTAGTCGGGCCATGAGTGTTTGGATGATGTAATGTTATTTATGTACTTGATTGACGTGGCGAGTGTAAGCCAACTATGTTATCTCCCCTTTTATTATTCATATTACATGGGATGTTGTGAAGATTGCCTAACTTGCGACATATGCCTTCAATGCGATTATGTCTCTAAGTCGTGCCTCGACACGTGGGAGCTATAGTCGCATCGAGGGTGTTACAAGTTGGTAATCAGAGCCTTCCCCGACCTTAGGAGCCCCATTGCTTGATCGTTTTTAGCGGCCGAGTTGTGTCTAGAAAAATGTTTTGAGTCATTTAGGAATTATATATCGGAGAGATTAGGAATTCTTTTTACTTCCCAGTCTCCTCATCGCTCTGGTAAGGCATCCTGACGTAGAGTTTTGACTCTTCTCTTCTCAAATTTCACTAAAAAAATTTTAGGATCACGCGGGTATCTTGGAATCGTTCCGATGGTTTTATGATGAGAACATTGTCTTGGTGCCTCCTGTCAGGGGTTTAGTGGAAGTGTCCCGGGGAGTTGAGCTCTGAGGTGTTGTCATCATAATTTTATCGTTGCAGTTCTGGAATACCTGAGTTTAGTACGCCGACATCGAAAATCTCTTTTATGCAGTTCGTTGGTGAGATAACCTCGACGCCACCCAGTACTGGGGCGGGAGTTCGGGAGTATCGCCATAACTTGTATAACGGATGCTTTTCGAAGGTTGAGGTAGATGGTTTCCGAAGGTTTCTTGGTTATGTGTTGAAGGATGGATACAGCTGGATGTAGGATTTGCTAGTTTGGGTGAGATATTATGCTTCCCCTGTATCCCCAACACCTGATTGCATAACCGGAAAGGTTCGGGAGTTTCATAGGTGGGAATTCTAGTAGCTCTAGTTTTTCTTCCACGGATATTGGTTTGAGATTGGGATTTCTTACCGATTATTCGTTCTTGATCCGTACCTTGTTGATTTATTTCTCTACCTTAATTCTACGTGGCTTCTCAATTTATGGATATGTGACCATTTCAAGAGGAATGCATTCGTTCATTTTGTTCGGATGTGAAGACTATATGTTGCAATTTTCATTCCGTTGGATTCAGCTTCAATATTTATCTGTCAATGTGCTAATGGTGGTCAACCTCTTCAGGATGGCTCCTCCAACGCGCACGACTCCGAATCCTGATCCGCCACCACCTCCACCTCCTCCGGAGGCATGGCAAGCTGTGATGGCCGCAACCAATGCAAACACACAGCTGATCATGCAAATTCTTCAAGAGCGCAATCAAGGCAGTCAAGGGAATCAAGGCAGCAATCAGAGTCACTTTGCTACACTCAACCAGTTCCTTGCTAACGGGCCAAAGACTTTCAGCAATTGTGTTGAGGCAACCGATGCTGACGATTGGCTTGTGGATCTGTGCAAGCATTTCGAGTGCAGTAACGTCAGGCCTGAGGACTTTGTCAAGTTCGCTTCCTTCCAACTCAAAGATCAAGCTGCAGAATGGTTCCAGCAGTACAAGGACTCCAGAGGTGGACGTGTTATCACTTGGGATGATTTCCGTCGAGATTTCCGAGCTCATCATATTCCGCAGAGCGTGGTTGAAAGCAAGCGTGAGGAATTCCGCAATCTGAAGCAAGGCTCTTTGTCTGTCTATGACTACAACAAGTTGTTCCAGAAGCTCGCCCGCTTTGCCAAGCAGGACGTCCCTGATGAGAAGAGCATGATATATCAGTTCAGGGGTGGTCTCAGAGAAGAAATTCAGCTCGCTCTTGTTCTCTTTGAGCCCTTGAGATACGATGAGTTCTACAACATGGCACTGAAGCAAGAGGCTGCTCAGTTGAGGTGTGATGCTTCCAAGAAGCGAGTCAGAGATGTTACTCCTTCTTCCTCTACTCAAGTGGCCAAGCAGCAGAAGTTTTGGCTTCCTCCTCCTCCGTTCCGTCAGCCGTATCAGCAGAAGAGCAAAGGTGGCAGTGGTTCTTCCCACCCACCCAACCCTGGCTTTCAGAACAAGACTTCGTCTCAAGCTCCAAGATCGAGTGCTCCGTATCACCGTCCGCTTTCAGAGGTCACGTGCAACAAGTGCCAACAGAAGGGTCACTATGCCAACAAGTGTTTCAACCAGAGGCGTCTTCCTCCTCCTCCTCCTGTCAGATCGGCAAGTACAGCTGTGGTCAAGCATAACCCCAAGCATGCCAAGGTCAATTTGATGAATGCAGCTCAGGCAGAGGACTCGTCAGATGTGATCATGGGTAACTTTCCAGTTAACTCTTTTCCAGCAAAAGTTCTTTTTGACACTGGTGCATCGCATTGTTTCATGTCAAGATCATTTGTTTCCAAGCATGACTTCGTTTCACAAATGTTGGGTAAACCTATGGGAGTGGTTTCTCCGGCTAAGTCTATGAGGGCTACTTCAATAGTCCCGGATGTTTCTATCATGATGGGTGATTTCAAGTTTCTGGCTTCTCCAATGGTTCTTGGTAACTCGGATATTGATCTTATTCTCGGGAATGGATTGGCTTTCTAAGCACAAGGCTCAGCTTGATTGTGCAGCCAGGCAGATTCAATTGACTCATTCGTCTGAGGATGTAATTGTCTTTGCCGCTCGTGATGATACTATCCGTCTGTTTTCTCTCAATGAGAAGGGTGAATTGGATGCCATCTCTCAAATTCCAGTCGTTTGCGAATATCAAGACGTCTTTCCAGAAGAGCTCCCAGGAATGCCTCCGCACCGGCCAGTTGAATTCGTTATTGATCTTGAGCCTGGCACGGAACCTGTGTGCAAACGTCCTTACAAGCTCGGACCTGAAGAGTTGAAGGAGCTGAAGAAGCAACTCGATATGCAAGAGAAAATGGGTCTCATCCGGCCTAGTTCTTCTCCGTGGGGTTGTGGTGTTCTTTTTGTGAAGAAGAAGGATGGAACGGACCGACTTTGTGTTGATTACCGTCCAGTGAACAAGAAGACCATCAAGAACAAATACCCACTTCCCAACATCAATGAGCTGTTCGAACAACTCAAAGGTGCCCAAGTATTCTCCAAGCTTGATCTCCGTATGGGTTATCACCAGATTCGCATTCGTGAAGAAGATATTCCCAAGACAGCATTCAGAACAAGCTTTGGTTCATATGAATACACTGTCATGTCTTTTGGCCTCGCCAACGCTCCTCCGACGTTCTCTCGCATGATGAACTTCATCTTCAACGCCTACACCAATGACTTCGTTTTGGTCTATCTCGACGACATTCTGGTTTTCTCCAAGAACAAGGAAGATCATGCCAAGCACTTGCGTTTGGTTCTTGATAAGCTCAGGGAACATCAGTTCTACGCCAAGTTCTCCAAGTGTGAATTTTGGCTTGATGAGGTTCTTTATCTTGGTCATATCATCTCTGCCAAGGGCATTGCCGTGAATCCTGAGAAGGTGTCTGCAATTGTGAATTGGGAACCTCCTCAGAACGTGAAGCAACTCCGCAGTTTTCTCGGTCTCGCAAGCTATTGCCGAAGATTCGTTGAAAACTTTTCTAAGATCGCGAAGCCTCTCTCTAATCTTCTTCAGAAGCACGTCAAGTACGTTTGGTCTCCGGAGTGTGATATTGCTTTCAACACTTTGAAAGAGAAATTGATCACTGCTCCAGTTCTGACTCCGCCTGATGAATCCAAGCCGTACGAGGTCTTTTGTGATGCCTCTCTCCAAGGTCTTGGCGCAGTATTGATGCAAGAGAAGAAAGTTGTTGCTTATACATCTCGCCAGTTGAAGCCTAATGAGAAGAACTACCCCACTCATGATCTCGAGTTGGCGGCAGTTGTGCATGCTCTTTTGACTTGGAGACATCTTCTATTGGGAAGAAAAGTGGACATTTTCACTGATCACAAGAGTCTCAAGTACATCTTCACTCAGCCTAATCTCAACCTCAGGCAAACTCGATGGGTCGAAATGATTCAAGAGTATAATCCGAGTATTGAGTATACTCCAGGCAAGGCCAATGTGATTGCTGACGCTTTGAGCAGAAAGGCTTACTGCAACAGTCTGATTCTCAAGCCTTATCAACCCGAGCTTTGTGAAGCTTTCCGCAAACTTAATCTGCAAGTTGTTCCTCAAGGTTTCCTCGCCAACCTTCAAGTCTCTCCTACCTTAGAAGACCAGATTCGCCAAGCCCAGCTTCTTGATGCTATGGTGAAAAAGGTGAAGATTGGGATTGCCAAGAGTCAGTCCAAGTACAAGTGCTACCGCCTTGATGACAAGGACACTCTCTTCTTCGAGGATCGTATTGTTGTACCCAAAGGTGACCTCCGTAAAGTGATCATGAACGAGGCTCACAATTCTCTCCTCTCCATCCACCCTGGGAGCACGAAGATGTATCAGGACCTTAAGCAAGCTTATTGGTGGACTCGAATGAAGCGCGAGATCGCTCAATTCGTGAATGAATGTGATGTCTGCAGAAGAGTGAAGGCAGAACACCAAAGGCCAGCAGGTCTCCTCCAACCTCTTGCCATTCCAGAATGGAAGTTTGACCACATTGAAATGGACTTCGTGACTGGGTTTCCAAAGTCCAAGCGTGGCAATGATGCTATATTCGTTGTCATCGACAAACTCACCAAAGTGGCTCACTTTCTGCCTATCAAAGAGTCGATCACTGCAGCTCAATTGGCGGAACTCTATACCTCTCGTATTGTCTCTCTGCACGGTATTCCTCAAGTGATCTCTTCAGACCGTGGCAGCATCTTTACCTCGAAGTTTTGGGATTCTTTTCAGAAGGCCATGGGCACAACATCCGCTTCAGCACAGCTTTCCATCCTCAAACAAGCGGTCAAGTCGAGCGTGTCAACCAGATTCTTGAAGATATGCTCAGGGCTTGTGTGATCTCCTTCGGCATGAAGTGGGAGGATTGTCTTCCTTATGCTGAATTCTCCTACAACAACAGTTTTCAAGCAAGTTCGGGCAAGGCCCCTTTTGAAATTCTGTATGGCAGGAAGTGCCGTACCCCTCTCAACTGGTCTGAAACCGGTGAACGTCAGCTTTTGGGTAATGACTTAATCACAGAGGCAGAAGAAATGTGCAAAGTCATTCGTGATAACCTCAAAGCAGCCCAATCCCGTCAGAAGAGCTACTATGATAGTAAGCACCGTGATTTGGCTTTCGAGATCGGAGATCATGTTTACCTCCGTGTCTCTCCTATGAAAGGTACTCGTCGCTTCGGTATCAAAGGGAAGCTTGCCCCTAGATACGTGGGACCTTTCAAGATTGTCAGCAAGAGAGGCGACCTCGCCTATCAACTCGAGCTTCCTTCAAACTTTGCAAATGTTCATGACGTGTTCCATGTCTCTCAGCTTCGAAAGTGCTTCAAGACTCCTGACCGCACCGTCAACTTCGAGGACATTGAGCTCCAAGAAGATCTCTCTTATCGTGAGCACCCAGTTGCTATTCTTGAAGAGACTGAACGCAAGACTCGCAACAAGTCAATCAAATTTCTCAAAGTCAAGTGGTCACACCATTCCGACCGTGAAGCTACCTGGGAACGCGAGGATCACCTCCGTTCTGAGTACCCGGCGTTCTTTCAGTCCTAGATCTCGGGACGAGATCCTTTCGTAGTGGTGGAGTGTTGTAACACCCCGGATGTAACTTTCCCAATTTGTACTCCAACTCTTGCCGTTTCCGGCGTTAAGTTATATTTATTTCTCGGGTTCGGGTTTTGTCTCCGTGTGTTGTTGTCGTTGTCATGCATCTCATATCATGTCATCATGTGCATTGCATTTGCATACGTGTTCGTCTCATGCATTCGAGCATTTTCCCCGTTGTCCGTTTTGCATTCCGGCGCTTCGTTCTCCTCCGGTGGTCATTTCTAGCTTTCTTTCGTGTGTGGGGATTAAACATTTCCGGATTGGACCGAGACTTGCCAAGCGGCCTTGGTTTACTACCGGTAGACCGCCTGTCAAGTTTCGTACCATTTGGACTTCGTTTGATACTCCAACGGTTAACCGAGGGACCGAAAAGCCTCGTGTGTGTTGCAGCCCAACACCCCTCCAATTTGGCCCAAAACCCACCAAACTCTGCTCCATGTCCTAGAGCGTTCGATCACGATCGCGTGGCCGAAAACCGCACCTCATTTGGACTCTCCTAGCTCCCTCTATGCCTATATAAACCCCCCTCCAAATTCCGGATCTCTCCTCTCCCGAAACCCTAAAATCCACCTCGCCGCCGCCGGACATCGTCCGGCCGCCGGACACGTCCGCTGCCCCGCCGCCGCCATGTGGCGCCTTCCCATACGCCCGCCGCCTCACCCCACGCGCCGGCCCACCGAGCCCAGGCAGGGCCCCCGCGGCCCATCGGCGCGCGCCGCCGCACCGCTGCTCCCCGCCGCCTCTCTCCGCCGCCGCGCTGCGCCCCGCGCCGCCGCCACCGCGCCAGCCACCGCCGCCTCCGCGCCGCACCGCCGCGCCGCCTCCGCCGCCGTGCCACGCTGCCGCCGCCGCCTCCGCCCGCCGCCACCACCGCCTCCCGCCGCGCCGCCGCGCCGGCCGGAGCCACTCCGGCGAGCTCCGGGTCAACTCCGGTGAGATCCCGGCCGGATCCGGATCGGGACCAGATCCACCGGTCCCCGATCCAAACCCTCGCCCGTCCCCGCACCGCTCCGTCCCGATCCGCGAGATCCACTTTTTCCGGAGGTTGTTTTTTTTCCAAGTCCCAGAATTTTTAGTTCATATGCCCATATTCGCGGCTCCGTAACTTTGCATCCGTAGCTCCGATTCATGCATATAGCATATCAAAATGTTCATCTCAGAGAGTACATCATTTCATTCCATTGCATCATTTTCATTTGAGCTCATCTTGATGCCCGAAATGCTGTTAGAAGAGGGCTACTTGAGTTAATTGTCAGATCTGCTACTCCGTTTAGCACTTTTGTCATTTTTGCCATGATTAATGTGTGCATGATATGCCCGTGAGTTCTACATATGTTTTGTTAAGGGTTTTGTCATCTTTCCAGAGGTGCAACCCATGTATTTTTAGGATGTGTGTGGTGACTTGTGCAAGCTTGCAAAGTGGTGCACTTGCTAATTCTGTTTTCAGGGACTTAGTAATTTCACTAAGTCCTGGGATTGTTTAGTTCATGATGCCATATGTTCTTGTTGTTTCCTAGTGATCCGTGCCTCTTTTGAGGATGATCAGTAAGGGAGTTTTGTTAATATTGTAGTGCTCTATCCATCCATGTCTTTGTTTGCAATTATGGAGCACCCTAGCTTGAGTCAATCGAGCTCTACTTTTGCTTCGTTGCGAATCTGGGCAGATCGTCAACTTGTTTGCGATTTTGCCGATGTTATTGTAGTTGATCCGTGCATGCTATGCCATTGTTCTTGCCATGTCTAGCTTGCATTTTGTGCCTTCTTAAGGGATGTATGCTTGTCTTGCCATGACTTGCACCGTGGTGAGTGCATCGAGCTCGTAAACATGCCTTCGTGAGTTATGTTTCAGCATGTCCCAGTTTTCACTAAGTCTGAAAACTGATTATGTTTTTGCTATGTTCGTGTGCTTGTTAGTATATTTTGTGATCCCTTTTGGCTCAAGGTCACTAAGGGACTTTTGTTAAGCTTGTTGAGTAGCTCCATGCCATGTCTTTCTTTGTCATGTTCAGGTCCTGTAGCATGTTGTTTTGTTGCTCCGAAGAGGGCTATATGATCTGAAATTCCAGACAAGTGTTAATTTCACTAAGTCTGAGATCTGTTTTACCATTTGCGTTTTTGCCATGCTTGTTTGAACCTCTTAATGGATGAATTGGCCGTAGCTCAGTGCTAGACTTTTGTTAAGCATCTTGATGCATCCCTGCCATGTATTTTGTTGTCATGTTTGGGTGCTGTAGCATGTTCATCTCATTGCATTTAGATGCCTACTTGCTGTAAATCGCAGACCGGTGTCATTTTTGAATCGCTTGCCATTTCCAAACCGTAACTCCGATTCCGGCGTTCTTTATATCGTTTTCAAGCGATTTCATCTCATCTTTCCAGTGGCACACTTGGATTTCCAAGTTGAGGCCAGGTTCATGCATTTCCTGTCATATCTTGCATTTTGCATCCCGCATCGCATCCCGCATAGCATATCATCATTTGCATCGTATTGCTTGAGTCTTGCACGTGGTTGATTGTATCCTTGTTGCTTGTTTGTCTTGTTTGGGTAGAGCCGGGAGACGAGTTCGCTAACGAGGAGCCCGTTGAGTTTGCTTTTGAGGATCCAGTCAACTCTGACAACTGTGCAGGCAAGATGATCATACCCTCGAAATCACTACTATCTTTGCTATGCTAGTTTGCTCGCTCTTTTGCTATGCCAATGCTACGATGCCTACCACTTGCTTGCAAGCCTCCCAAATTGCCATGTCAAACCTCTAACCCACCATTGTCCTAGCAAACCGTTGATTGGCTATGTTACCGCTTTGCTCAGCCCCTCTTATAGCGTTGCTAGTTGCAGGTGAAGATTGGAGGCCGTTCCTTGTTGGAACATCTTTTATTTACTTGTTGGGATATCATTATATTGCCTTGTTATCTTAATGCATCTATATACTTGGTAAAGGGTGGAAGGCTCGGCCTCTCGCCTAGTGTTTTGTTCCACTCTTGCCGCCCTAGTTTCCGTCATATCGGTGTTATGTTCCCGGATTTTGCGTTCCTTACGCGGTTGGGTTATAATGGGAACCCCTTGATAGTTCGCCTTGATTAAAGCTTTTCCAGCAATGCCCAACCTTGGTCTTACCATTTGCCACCTAGCCTTTTCTTTCCCTTGGGTTCTGCAGACTCAAGGGTCATCTTATTTTAACCCCCCCGGGCCAGTGCTCCTCTGAGTGTTGGTCCACCTGAGCTGTCCGGGGCCACCAGGGGCAACTCTGGGTTGGCCTACCCGTACGCTAGGCTCATCTGAGTGTGCCCTGAGAAAGAGATATGTGCAGCTCCTATCGGGATTTGTCGGCACATTCGGGCGGTGTTGCTGGTCTTGTTTTAACCTGTCGAAGTGTCTTGAGTTACCGAGATACCGAGTCTGATCGGAACGTCTTGGGAGGAGGTCTATTCCTTCGTTGACCGTGAGAGCTTGTCATGGGCTAAGTTGGGACTCCCCTGCAGGGATTGAACTTTCGAAAGCCGTGCCCGCGGTTATGGGCAGATGGGAATTTGTTAATGTCCGGTTGTAGATAACTTGAACCTTAATTTAATTAAAATGAATCAACTGAGTGTGTTACCGTGATGGCCTCTTCTCGGCGGAGTCCGGGAAGTGGACACGGTGTTGGAGTAATGTTTGCGCAGGTTGCTCTCTAGTTTCTCGCTCGTGCTTTGCCTCCTCTTCTCGCTCTCTTTTGCGAATAAGTTAGCCACCATATTTGCTAGTCGCTTGCTGCAGCTCCACTCATATTTTACCTTGCCATTACCTATAAGCTTAAATAGTCTTGATCGCGAGGGTGCGAGATTGCTGAGTCCCTGTGGCTCACAGATTACTATTACACCAGATGCAGGGCCTGATGATTCCGCTCCAGGAGACGCGTATGAGCTCAAGTGGGAGTTCGACGAAGACTCTCAACGATACTATGTTTCCTTTCCCGATGATCAGTAGTGGTGCCCAGTTGGGGGTGATTGGGACCGTGTCGCATGTTGGGTTCTCTTTTATTTTGGCGCCGTAGTCGGGCCATGAGTGTTTGGATGATGTAATGTTATTTATGTACTTGATTGACGTGGCGAGTGTAAGCCAACTATGTTATCTCCCCTTTATTATTCATATTACATGGGATGTTGTGAAGATTGCCTAACTTGCGACATATGCCTTCAATGCGATTATGTCTCTAAGTCGTGCCTCGACACGTGGGAGCTATAGTCGCATCGAGGGTGTTACAAGTTGGTATCAGAGCCTTCCCCGACCTTAGGAGCCCCATTGCTTGATCGTTTTTAGCGGCCGAGTTGTGTCTAGAAAAATGTTTTGAGTCTTTAGGAATTATATATCGGAGAGATTAGGAATTCTTTTTACTTCCCAGTCTCCTCATCGCTCTGGTAAGGCATCCTGACGTAGAGTTTTGACTCTTCTCTTCTCAAATTTCACTAAAAAAATTTAGGATCACGCGGGTATCTTGGAATCGTTCCGATGGTTTTATGATGAGAACATTGTCTTGGTGCCTCCTGTCAGGGGTTTAGTGGAAGTGTCCCGGGGAGTTGAGCTCTGAGGTGTTGTCATCATAATTTTATCGTTGCAGTTCTGGAATACCTGAGTTTAGTACGCCGACATCGAAAATCTCTTTTATGCAGTTCGTTGGTGAGATAACCTCGACGCCACCCAGTACTGGGGCGGGAGTTCGGGAGTATCGCCATAACTTGTATAACGGATGCTTTTCGAAGGTTGAGGTAGATGGTTTCCGAAGGTTTCTTGGTTATGTGTTGAAGGATGGATACAGCTGGATGTAGGATTTGCTAGTTTGGGTGAGATATTATGCTTCCCCTGTATCCCCAACACCTGATTGCATAACCGGAAAGGTTCGGGAGTTTCATAGGTGGGAATTCTAGTAGCTCTAGTTTTCTTCCACGGATATTGGTTTGAGATTGGGATTTCTTACCGATTATTCGTTCTTGATCCGTACCTTGTTGATTTATTTCTCTACCTTAATTCTACGTGGCTTCTCAATTTATGGATATGTGACCATTTCAAGAGGAATGCATTCGTTCATTTTGTTCGGATGTGAAGACTATATGTTGCAATTTTCATTCCGTTGGATTCAGCTTCAATATTTATCTGTCAATGTGCTAATGGTGGTCAACCTCTTCAGGATGGCTCCTCCAACGCGCACGACTCCGAATCCTGATCCGCCACCACCTCCACCTCCTCCAGAGGCATGGCAAGCTGTGATGGCCGCAACCAATGCAAACACACAGCTGATCATGCAAATTCTTCAAGAGCGCAATCAAGGCAGTCAAGGGAATCAAGGCAGCAATCAGAGTCACTTTGCTACACTCAACCAGTTCCTTGCTAACGGGCCAAAGACTTTCAGCAATTGTGTTGAGGCAACCGATGCTGACGATTGGCTTGTGGATCTGTGCAAGCATTTCGAGTGCAGTAACGTCAGGCCTGAGGACTTTGTTAAGTTCGCTTCCTTCCAACTCAAAGATCAAGCTGCAGAATGGTTCCAGCAGTACAAGGACTCCAGAGGTGGACGTGTTATCACTTGGGATGATTTCCGTCGAGATTTCCGAGCTCATCATATTCCGCAGAGCGTGGTTGAAAGCAAGCGTGAGGAATTCCGCAATCTGAAGCAAGGCTCTTTGTCTGTCTATGACTACAACAAGTTGTTCCAGAAGCTCGCCCGCTTTGCCAAGCAGGACGTCCCTGATGAGAAGAGCATGATATATCAGTTCAGGGGTGGTCTCAG
The DNA here is from genome assembly GCF_018294505.1 of Triticum aestivum. Classification (NCBI taxonomy): domain Eukaryota; kingdom Viridiplantae; phylum Streptophyta; class Magnoliopsida; order Poales; family Poaceae; genus Triticum; species Triticum aestivum. Next base: position 260,447,130 of record NC_057800.1, read on the forward strand.
AGAAGAAATTCAGCTCGCTCTTGTCTCTTTGAGCCCTTGAGATACGATGAGTTCTACAACATGGCACTGAAGCAAGAGGCTGCTCAGTTGAGGTGTGATGCTTCCAAGAAGCGAGTCAGAGATGTTACTCCTTCTTCCTCTACTCAAGTGGCCAAGCAGCAGAAGTTTTGGCTTCCTCCTCCTCCGTTCCGTCAGCCGTATCAGCAGAAGAGCAAAGGTGGCAGTGGTTCTTCCCACCCACCCAACCCTGGCTTTCAGAACAAGACTTCGTCTCAAGCTCCAAGATCGAGTGCTCCGTATCACCGTCCGCTTTCAGAGGTCACGTGCAACAAGTGCCAACAGAAGGGTCACTATGCCAACAAGTGTTTCAACCAGAGGCGTCTTCCTCCTCCTCCTCCTGTCAGATCGGCAAGTACAGCTGTGGTCAAGCATAACCCCAAGTCTGCCAAGGTCAATTTGATGAATGCAGCTCAGGCAGAGGACTCGTCAGATGTGATCATGGGTAACCTTCCTGTTAATGATATTCCTGCAAAAGTTCTTTTTGACACGGGTGCATCGCATTGTTTCATGTCAGAGCATTTGTTTCTAAGCATGAGTTGCCTTTGCAAGATTTGCCTAGACCTTATGTGTGGTTTCTCCGGTAAATTCATGAATGCAAGCGCTATTGCCCCAGATGTTTCTATCACATGGGCGATTACAAGTTTCTCTCTTCTCCAGTGGTTCTTGGTAACTCGGATATTGATCTTATTCTCGGAATGGATTGGCTTTCTAAGCACAAGGCTCAGCTTGATTGTGCAGCCAGGCAGATTCAATTGACTCATTCGTCTAAGGATGTAATTGTCTTTGCCGCTCGTGATGATACTATCCGTCTGTTTTCTCTCAATGAGAAGGGTGAATTGGATGCCATCTCTCAAATTCCAGTCGTTTGCGAATATCAAGACGTCTTTCCAGAAGAGCTCCCAGGAATGCCTCCGCACCGGCCAGTTGAATTCGTTATTGATCTTGAGCCTGGCACGGAACCTGTGTGCAAACGTCCTTACAAGCTCGGACCTGAAGAGTTGAAGGAGCTGAAGAAGCAACTCGATATGCAAGAGAAAATGGGTCTCATCCGGCCTAGTTCTTCTCCGTGGGGTTGTGGTGTTCTTTTTGTGAAGAAGAAGGATGGAACGGACCGACTTTGTGTTGATTACCGTCCAGTGAACAAGAAGACCATCAAGAACAAATACCCACTTCCCAACATCAATGAGCTGTTCGAACAACTCAAAGGTGCCCAAGTATTCTCCAAGCTTGATCTCCGTATGGGTTATCACCAGATTCGCATTCGTGAAGAAGATATTCCCAAGACAGCTTTCAGGACAAGCTTTGGTTCATATGAATACACTGTCATGTCTTTTGGCCTCGCCAACGCTCCTCCGACGTTCTCTCGCATGATGAACTTCATCTTCAACGCCTACACCAATGACTTCGTTTTGGTCTATCTCGACGACATTCTGGTTTTCTCCAAGAACAAGGAAGATCATGCCAAGCACTTGCGTTTGGTTCTTGATAAGCTCAGAGAACATCAGTTCTACGCCAAGTTCTCCAAGTGTGAATTTTGGCTTGATGAGGTTCTTTATCTTGGTCATATCATCTCTGCCAAGGGCATTGCCGTGAATCCTGAGAAGGTGTCTGCAATTGTGAATTGGGAACCTCCTCAGAACGTGAAGCAACTCCGCAGTTTTCTCGGTCTCGCAAGCTATTGCCGAAGATTCGTTGAAAACTTTTCTAAGATCGCGAAGCCTCTCTCTAATCTTCTTCAGAAGCACGTCAAGTACGTTTGGTCTCCGGAGTGTGATATTGCTTTCAACACTTTGAAAGAGAAATTGATCACTGCTCCAGTTCTGACTCCGCCTGATGAATCCAAGCCGTACGAGGTCTTTTGTGATGCCTCTCTCCAAGGTCTTGGCGCAGTATTGATGCAAGAGAAGAAAGTTGTTGCTTATACATCTCGCCAGTTGAAGCCTAATGAGAAGAACTACCCCACTCATGATCTCGAGTTGGCGGCAGTTGTGCATGCTCTTTTGACTTGGAGACATCTTCTATTGGGAAGAAAAGTGGACATTTTCACTGATCACAAGAGTCTCAAGTACATCTTCACTCAGCCTAATCTCAACCTCAGGCAAACACGATGGGTCGAAATGATTCAAGAGTATAATCCGAGTATTGAGTATACTCCAGGCAAGGCCAATGTGATTGCTGACACATTGAGCAGAAAGGCTTACTACAACAGTCTGATTCTTAAGCCTTATCAACCCGAGCTTTGTGAAGCTTTCCGCAAACTTAATCTGTAAGTTGTTCCTCAAGGTTTCCTCGCCAACCTTCAAGTCTCACCTACCTTAGAAGAACAGATTCGCCAAGCTCAGCTTCTTGATGCTATGGTGAAAAAGGTGAAGAGTGGGATTGCCAAGAGTCAGTCCAAGTACAAGTGCTACCGCCTTGATGACAAGGACACTCTTTTCTTCGAGGATCGTATTGTTGTACCCAATGGTGACCTTCGTAAAGTCATCATGAACAAGGCTCACAATTCTCTCCTCTCCATCCACCCTGGGAGCACGAAGATGTATCAGGACCTTAAGCAAGCTTATTGGTGGACTCGAATGAAGCGCGAGATCGCTCAATTCGTGAATGAATGTGATGTCTGCAGAAGAGTGAAGGCAGAACACCAAAGGCCAGCAGGTCTCCTCCAACCTCTTGCCATTCCAGAATGTAAGTTTGACCACATTGAAATGGACTTCGTGACTAGGTTTCCAAAGTCCAAGCGTGGCAATGATGCTATATTCGTTGTCATCGATAAACTCACCAAAGTGGCTCACTTTCTGCCTATTAAAGAGTCGATCACTGTAGCTCAATTGGCGGAACTCTATACCTCTCGCATTGTCTCTCTGCATGGTATTCCTCAAGTGATCTCTTCAGACCGTGGCATCATCTTTACCTCGAAGTTTTGGGATTCTTTTCAGAGGGCCATGGGCACCAACATCCGCTTCAGCACAACTTTCCATCCTCAAACAAGCGGTCAAGTCGAGCGTGTCAACCAGATTCTTGAAGATATGCTCAGGGCTTGTGTGATCTCCTTCGACATGAAGTGGGAGGATTGTCTTCCTTATGCTGAATTCTCCTACAAAAACAGTTTTCAAGCAAGTTCGGGCAAGGCCCCTTTTGAAATTCTGTATGGCAGGAAGTGCCGTACCCCTCTCAACTGGTCTGAAACCGGTGAACGTCAGCTTTTGGGTAATGACTTAATCACAGAGGCAGAAGAAATGTGCAAAGTCATTCGAGATAACCTCAAAGCAGCCCAATCCCGTTAGAAGAGCTACTATGATAGTAAGCACCGTGATTTGGATTTCGAGATCGGAGATCATGTTTACCTCCGTGTCTCTCCTATGAAAGGTACTCGTCGCTTCGGTATCAAAGTGAAGCTTGCCCCTAGATACGTGGGACCTTTCAAGATTGTCAGCAAGAGAGGCGACCTCGCCTATCAACTCGAGCTTCCTTCAAACTTTGCAAATGTTCATAACGTGTTCCATGTCTCTCAGTTTCGAAAGTGCTTCAAGACTCCTGACCGCACCGTCAACTTCGAGGACATTGAGCTCCAAGAAGATCTCTCTTATAGTGATCACCCAGTTGCTATTCTTGAAGAGACTAAACGCAAGACTCGCAACAAGTCGATCAAATTTCTCAAAGTCAAGTGGTCACACCATTCCGACCGTGAAGCTACCTGGGAACGAGAGGTTCACCTCCGTTCTGAGTACCCGACGTTCTTTCAGTCCTAGATCTCGGGACGAGATCCTTTCGTAGTGGTGGAGTGTTGTAACACCCCGGATGTAACTTTCCCAATTTGTACTCCAACTCTTGCCGTTTCCGGCGTTAAGTTATTTTATTTTCTCGGGTTCGGGTCTTTGTCTCCGTGTGTTGTTGTCGTTGTCATACATCTCATATCATGTCATCATGTGCATTGCATTTGCATACATGTTCATCTCATGCATTCGAGCATTTTTCCCCGTTGTCCGTTTTGCGTTCCGGCGCTTCGTTCTCCTCCGGTGGTCATTTCTAGCTTTCTTTCGTGTGTGGGGATTAAACATTTCCGGATTGGACCAAGACTTGCCAAGCGGCCTTGGTTTACTACCGGTAGACCGCCTGTCAAGTTTCGTATCATTTGGACTTCATTTGATACTCCAACGGTTAACCGAGGGACCGAAAAGGCCTCGTGTGTGTTGCAGCCCAACACCCCTCCAATTTGGCCCAAAACCCACCAAACTCTGCTCCATGTCCTAGAGCGTTCGATCACGATCGCGTGGCCGAAAGCCGCACCTCATTTGGACTCTCCTAGCTCCCTCTATGCCTATATATACACCCCCCATTCCAAATTCCGGATCCCCCTCATCCCTAACCCAAAAATCCCAGATCCGCCGCCGCCGGACATGTCCGGATGGCGTCGGACATGTCCGCTGCTCCCCGCCGCCGCCATGTGGCGCCTTCCCATACGCCCGCCGCCTCCCTCCACGCGCTGGCCCACCGAGCCCAGGCAGGGCCCCCGCGGCCCATCGGCG
>NC_057800.1:260452179-260472958 GCF_018294505.1 Triticum aestivum
CCGGCGCCGCGCCCCGCCGCCCGCCGCCACCGCGCCAGCCACCGCCGCCTCCACGCCGCGACGCCGCCGCCACCTCCGCGCCGCGCCGCCGCCGCCGCTTCCACGCGCGGCCGCCGCCTCCGCGCCGTGCCACGCCGCCGCCGCCGCGCCGGCTGGAGCCACTCCGGCGAGCTCCGGGTCAACTCCGGTGAGATCCCGGCCGGATCCGGATCGGGACCAGATCCACCGGTCCCTGATCCAAACGCCCTCGCTCGTCCCCGCACCGCTCCGTCCCGATCCGCGAGATCCACTTTTTCCGGAGGTTGTTTTTTTTCTCCAAGTCCCAGAATTTTTAGTTCATATGCCCATATTCGCGGCTCCGTAACTTTGCATCCGTAGCTCCGATCATGCATATAGCATATCAAAATGTTCATCTCAGAGAGTACATCATTTCATGCCATTGCATCATTTTCATTTGAGCTCATCTCGGTGCCCGAAATGCTGTTAGAAGAGGGCTACTTGAGTTAATTGTCAGATCTATTACTCCGTTTAGCACTTTTGTCATTTTTGCCATGATTAATGTGTGCATGATATGCCCGTGAGTTCTTCATATGTTTTGTTAAGGGTTTTGTCATCTATCCAGAGGTGCAACCCATGTATTTTTAGGATGTGTGTGGTGACTTGTGCAAGCTTGCAAAGAGGTGCACTTGCTAATTCTGTTTTCAGAGACTTAGTAATTTCACCAAGTCCTGGGATTGTTTAGTTCATGATGCCATATGTTCTTGTTGTTTCCTAGTGATCCGTGCCTCTTTTGAGGATGATCAGTAAGGGAGTTTTGTTAATATTGTAGTGCTCTATCCATCCATGTCTTTGTTTGCAATTATGGAGGAACCTAGCTTGACTCAATCGAGCTCTACTTTTGCTACTTTGTGAATCTGGGCAGATTGTCAACTTGTTTGCAATTTTGCCGGTGGTGTTGTAGTTGATCCGTGCATGCTATGCTATTGTTCTTGCCTTGTCTAGCTTGCATTTTGTGCCTTCTTGATGGGTGTATGCTTTTATTTCCATGACTTGCACCGTAGTGAGTGCATCGAGCTCGTAAACATGCCTACTTGAGTTATATTTCAGCATGTGCCAGTTTTCACTAAGTCTGAAAACTGATTATGTTTTTGCTATGTTCACGTGCTTGCAATTGTCTGATCCCTTTTGGCTCAAGGTCACTAAGGGACTTTTGTTAAGCTCTTTGAGTAGCTCCATGCCATGCTTTACTTTGCCTTGTTCAGATCCTGTAGCACGTAGTTTTGTTGCTCCGAAGAGGGCTACCCGATCTGAAATTCCAGACAAGTGTTAATTTCATTAAGTCTGAGATATGTTTGCCATTAGTATTTTTGCCATGTTTGTTTGAACCTGTCAATGGAGCACCCTAGGTTGAGTCAATGGAGCTCTACTTTTGCTTCGTTGCGAATCTAGGCAGATCGTCAACTTGTTTGCGATTTTGCTGATGTTACTGTAGTTGATCCGTGCATGCTATGTTATTGTTCTTGCCATGTCTAGCTTGAATTTTGTGCCTTCTTAAGGGATGTATGCTTGTATTGCCATGACTTGTACCGTGGTAAGTGCATCGAGCTCGTAAACATGCCTTCGTGAGTTATGTTTCAGCATGTCCCAGTTTTCACTAAGTCTGAAAACTGATTATATTTTTGCTATGTTCGTGTGCTTGTTAGTATATTTTGTGATCCCTTTTGGCTCAAGGTCACTAAGGTACTTTTGTTAAGCTTGTTGAGTAGTCCATGCCATGTCTTTCTTTGTCATGTTCAGGTCCTGTAGCATTTTGTTTTGTTGCTCCGAAGAGGGCTATATGATATGAAATTCCAGACAAGTGCTAATTTCACTAAGTCTGAGATCTGTTTTACCATTTGCGTTTTTGCCATGCTTGTTTGAACCTCCTAATGGATGATTTGGCCGTAGCTCATTGCTAGACTTTTGTTAAGCATCTTGAATGCTTCCCTGCCATGTATTTTGTTGTCATGTTTGGGTGCTGTAGCATGTTCATCTCATTGCATTTAGATGCCTACTTGCTGTAATCGCAGACCGGTGTCATTTTTGAATCGCTTGCCATTTCCAAACCGTAACTCCGATTCCGGCGTTCTTTATATCGTTTTCAAGCGATTTCATCTCATCTTTCCAGTGGCACACTTTGTTTTCCAAGTTGAGGCCAGGTTCATGCATTTCCTGTCATATCTTGCATTTTGCATCCCGCATCGCATCCCGCATAGCATATCTTCATTTCATCATATTGCTTGGTCTTGCACGTGGTTGATTGTATCCTTGTTGCTTGTTTGTCTTGTTTGGGTAGAGCCAGGAGACGAGTTCGCTAATGAGGATCCCATTGAGTTTGCTTTTAAGGATCCAGTCAACTCTGACAACTGTGCAGGCAAGATGATCATATCCTCGAAATCACTACTATCTTTGCTATGCTAGTTTGCTCGCTCTTTTGGATTGCCAATGCTACGATGCCTACCACTTGCTTGCAAGCCTCCCAAATTTCCATGTCAAACCTCTAACCCACCATGTCCTAGCAAACCATTGATTGGCTATGTTACCGCTTTGCTCAGCCCCTCTTATAGCGTTGCTAGTTGCAGGTGAAGATTGGAGGCCGTTCCTTGTTAGAACATCTTTTATTTACTTGTTGGGATATCATTATATTGCCTTGTTATCTTAATGCATCTATATACTTGGTAAGGGTGGAAGGCTCAACCTGCAGGGATTGAACTTTGGAAAGTCGTGCCCGCGGTTATGGGAAGATAGGAATTTGTTAATGTCCGGTTGTAGATAACTTGAACCTTAACTTAATTAAAATGAATCAACTGAGTGTGTTACCGTGATGGCCTCTTCTCAGCGGAATCCGGGAAGTGGACACGGTGTTGGAGTAATGTCTGCGCAGGTTGCTCTCTAGTTTCTCGCTCGCGCTTTGCCTCCTCTTCTCGCTCTCTTTTGCGAATAAGTTAGCCACCATATTTGCTAGTCGCTTGCTGCAGCTCCACTCTTATTTTACCCTGCCATTTCTATAAGCTTAAATAGTCTTGATCGTGAGGGTGCGAGACTGCTGAGTCCCTGTGGCTCACAGATTACTATTACACCAGATGCAGGGCCTGATGATTCCGCTCCAGGAGGCGCCTATGAGCTCAAGTGGGAGTTCGATGAAGACTCTCAACGATACTACATTTCCTTTCCCGATGATCAGTAGTGGTGCCCAGTTGGGGGTGATTGGGACCGTGTCGCATGTTGGGTTCTCTTTTATTTTGGCGCCGTAGTCGGGCCATGAGTGTTTGGATGATGTAATGTTATTTATGTACTTGATTGACGTGGCGAGTGTAAGCCAACTATGTTATCTCCCCCTTTATTATTTATATTACATGGGATGTTGTGAAGATTGCCTAACTTGCGACATATGCCTTCAATGCGATTATGTCTCTAAGTCGTGCCTCGACCCGTGGGAGCTATAGTCGCATCGAGGGTGTTACACAACCCAGCAACAACAAAACCAAAGGAAAGCACTTACTGGAGAAGGACTCTTCCAGGTGCCGCGCTTTGAGCAACATACTATGCCACTCCCAGGCAATGTCACGGTCATGCTCCTGGAGCGTCTTCTCCAGATTGGCAACCTTGGCAAGCGCCGCTTTCAGCTCGACGTCCTTGTCCTCGAACGCCTTGACGGCCTCCTCGTGGCGCCGAGTCTCCTCCTGCCGGGTCTCCTCCGCCGTGGCCACCAGCGCTTTCAGGTGCTCCACCTCGGCCTGAAGCTGCCCCTTGTTGTCGGCCAGCTTGCGGCGTTGCTGGTCCGCCTCGGCAAGGGCCTGCGGTGCCTCCACGACCTTGGCGGCCTCTGCCTTGAGGCTCTCCACCTCGGCCTCGAGGCAGCACATGTTGCCCTCCAGCCGCTCCTGCAGCCGGCTGGCTTCGTCGAGCGCCTGCCGGGCTCCCGTCACCTCCGCCCTCGCCCTCTCCACCTTGGTTCCAAGCTGACCGGTGTCAGCAACAAGCCGGTCATAGTGGAAGCCTTTCCGAACCAGTCGGGTCCTTGATGACCCACAAGTATTGGGGATCTATCGTAGTCCTTTCGATAAGTAAGAGTGTCGACCCAATGAGGAGCAGAAGGAAATGATAAGCGGTTTTCAGCAAGGTATTCTCTGCAAGCACTGAAATTATAGGTAACAGATAGTTTTGTGATAGGATAATTTGTAACGAGTAGCAAGTAACAAAATTAAATAAAGTACATCAAGGTGGCCCAATCCTTTTTGTAGCAAAGGACAAGCCTAGACAAACTCTGATATAGAGAAAAGCGCTCCCGAGGACACATGGGAATATCGTCAAGCTAGTTTTCATCATGTTCATATGATTCGCATTCGGTACTTTGATAATTTGGTATGTGGGTGGACCGGTGCTTGGGTGTTGTCCTCACTTGGACAAGCATCCCGCCTATGATTAACCTCTATTGCAAGCATCCGCAACTACAACAAAAGTATTAAGGTGAACCTAACCATAGCATGAAACATATGGATCCAAATCAGCCCCTTACGAAGCAACGCATAAACTAGGGTTTAAGCTTCTATCACTCTAGCAACCCATCATCTACTTATTACTTCCCAATTCCTTCCTCTAGGCCCAAATAATGGTGAAGTGTCATGTAGTCGACGTTCACATAACACCACTAGAGGAGAGACAACATACATCTCATCAAAATATCGAACGAATACCAAATTCAGATGACTACTAATAGCAAGACTTCCCCCATGTCCTCAGGAACAAATGTAAATCCTCACAAAGAATATTCATGTTCATAATCATAGGGGTATATAGGATCTGAACAGATGATCTTCCACCAAGTAAACCAACTAGCATCAACTACAAGGAGTAATCAACGCTACTAGCAACCCACAGGTACCAATCCCGGACTTAGAGACAAGAATTGGATATAAGAGATGAACTAGGGTTTTGAGAGGAGATGGTGATGGTGAAGATGTTGATGGAGATTGCCCTTTCCCAATGAGAGGAGTGTTGGTGATGACGATGGCGATGATTTCCCCCTCTCGGAGGGAAGTTTCCCCGGCAGAACAGCTCCGCTAGAGCCCTAGATTGGTTCCGCCTCATGGCGGCGGAGTCTCGTCCAGAAAGATGGCTTATGGTTTTTTCCTCATTGAAAGACTCCATATAGAAAAAGATGGCCATCGGAGGGCCACCAGGGGGCCCACGAGGTAGGGGGCGCGCCCCCACCCTCGTGGGCAGGGTGTGGCCCCCCTGGTGAACTTCTTGCGCTCAGTATTTTTTATATATTCTGAAAATGACTTTCGTGAAGTTTCAGGACTTTTGGAGCTGTGCAGAATAGGTCTCTAATATTTGCTCCTTTTCCAGCCCAGAATCCCAGTTGCCGGCATTCTACCTCTTTATGTAAACCTTGTAAAATTAGAGAGAATATGCATAAGTATTGTGACATAATGTGTAGTAACAGCCCATAATGCAATAAATATCGATATAAAAGCATGATGCAAAATGGACGTATCAACTCCCCCAAGCTTAGACCTCGCTTGTCCTCAAGCGAAAGCCGAAATCAAAAAATATGTCCACATGTTTAGAGATAGAGGTGTCGATAAAAATAAAATACGGACATGAGGGCATCATGATCATTCTTAGAACAACAAATTATATAATTCTTGTCATATGATCTCTTGTGCTAGAGTAATAATTCAACCACAATTTCAAGTATGAATCATAAACTTCATTGAGAACTAAAAAACTATAATCTCAGTCATTGGATCAATTGCAATTTACCATAACATAGGAAAGAGTCAATATAAGAGCTTTTCAGCAAGTCCACATACTCAACTATCATATAGCCTTTTACAATTGCTAACACTCATACAATACTTATGGGTATGGAGTTTTAATCGGACATAGAGAAAGATATGGGCTTATAGTTTTGCCTCCCAACGTTTTACCTCAAGGGTAATGTCAACAATAATAGTTCATGAAAACTCACATCCAATTAGCCATATATACCAGGATCTTTCCAACATGTTGTGCTTGCCAAAAGATAAAATGTAAAAAGGAAAGGTGAAGATCACCATGACTCTTATGTAAGGTAGGAGATAAAAGTAAAAGATAGGCCCTTCGCAGAGGGAAGCAGAGGTTGTCATGCACTTTTATGGTTGGATGCACAAAATCTTAATACGAAAGAATGTCACTTTATATTGCCACTTGTGATATGGACTTTTATTATGCAGTCCGTCGCTTTTATTTCTTCCATATCACACGATCGTATAAAGCTTATTTTCTCCCACACTAATAAGTCATACATATTTAGAGAGCAATTTTTATTGCTTGCACCGATGACAACTTACTTGGAGGATATTACTCAATCCATAGGTAGGTATGGTGGACTCTCATGGCAAGACTGGTTTAAGGGTGTTTGGAAGCACAAGTAGTATCTCTACTTGGTGCAAAGAATTTGGCTAGCATGAGGGAGAACGGCAAGCTCAATCATGTTGGATGATCCATGACAATATAATTTTTCTTAGATGTAAGAAAACATAACCCATTATGTTGTCTTCCTTGTCCAACACCAACTCTTTAGCATGTCATATTTTAATGAGTGCTCACAATCATAAAAGATGTCCAAAATAGTATATTTATATGTGAAGACCTCTCTTTCTTTATTACTTCCTATTAATTGCAACGATGACCAAAACTATGTTTGTCAACTCTCAACAACTTTTATTCATCATACTTTTTATATGTGAGCTCATTACTCTCCAGAAGATCCATATGATCTCTTTTATTCTTTTTATTCTTTCTATTTTCTTTCATTCACTTAAGATCATGGCAAAATAATCAAGCCGTTGACTCAACACTAATCTTTATTATGTATAGCTCACAGGCTCAATTACATAGAAGGATGATAAAGCAAAACTCACAACTAGATCATACTAAAACTTTATTCTACTAGATCAAGATATTATCAAAAGGATCGAACTAAGAAAAGCGGTAAAGATAAAAGTGATGGTGATACGATACCGGGGCACTCCCCCAAGCTTGGCAGTTGCCAAGGGGAGTTCCCATACCTGATGCTCAGTTCTTCTTTGTTGGTGAAGAAGATGGTGGTTTTGTTGATGGCGTAGGCTTCTTCCTTAATTTGCGCTTGAGGACGGAATTTTGGTCCCTTAGGTCCCCGATCTCCTGCTCCAGGCTCAGTATCTTTTTGCATAGTTCATGTTTATTTTCCTGCAAGAGGCGAAAAGGGATAAACTCGATCTTAGGTTTCTTCATCTTCATCTGAGCTCGTCTCCTCCTTTCCCTTAGGTTCATAGTCCTCTTCTTCTTCTGTAGTCCAACCATAATGCTCCACATCCCCATAGACTTTAGGATCTACAAGGTAGTCAGCCACATAGCTCTCTCCTTCTGAATCCTGGGATGACATGTTGCTCAAATCTGCAGCAGGACAACTCGAAACAAAGACAGGAGATATTTGCGTGATAGGGAGTCAAAACCTTCGGGAGGTTATATAATGATTTTTTACCGACCAAAATATGTGTCATGTAAGAAAACAGAGTCCGGAGAGCACACGAGATGCCCACGAGGTAGGGGCGCTCCCAGGGGGGTAGGGCGCGCACTCTGCCCACGTGGATTCCTCATGTCCTTCCCGGATAGCTTCTTATTTTTCTATTTTTCTAAATATTCCAAAACGGAAGAAAATTGCCATTAGAACTGTTTTGGAGTTGGTTTACTTACCGTACCACATACCTATTCCTTTTCGGAGTCTGAAACGTCCCAAAAAGTGTCCCTTTGTATTCCTCCGGGGTTACGGTTTCAATAACATTGGTTTCAACATTAATAGGATTACCTGAAATATAATGTTTAATTCTTTGACCGTTCACCACCTTCGGATTCGTGCCTTCGAAGTTGTTGATTTTTATGGCATCAGAATGATAGACCTCCTCGATAACGTAAGGACCTTCCCATTTAGAGAGAAGTTTTCCTGCAAAAAAAATCTTAAACGAGAGTTGTATAATAATACATAATCACCTACATTAAACTCACGCTTTTGTATTCTTTTGTCATGCCATCTTTTGACTTTTTCTTTAAACAACTTGGCATTTTCGTAGGCTTGGGTTCTTCATTCATCAAGTGAGCTAATGTCAAATAACCTCTTCTCACCGGCAAGTTTGAAATCATAATATAGCTCTTTAATAGCCCAATAAGCCTTATGTTCTAGTTCGAGAGGTAAGTGACATGCTTTTCCATAAACCATTTTATACGGAGACATACCCATAGGATTTTTATATGCAGTTCTATAGGCCCATAATGCATCATCAAGTTTCTTGGACCAATTTTTTCTAGATCTATTAACAGTCTTTTGCAGAATTAATTTGAGTTCTCTATTGCTCAATTCTACATGACCACTAGACTGTGGGTGATAAGGAGATGCAATTCTATGATTAACATCATATTTAGCAAGCATTTTACGGAAAGCACCATGAATAAAATGTGAACCACCATGAGTCATTAAATATCTAGGGACTCTAAACCTTGGAAAAATAACTTCTTTAACCATCTTAATAGAGGTATTATGATCAGGACTACTAGTTGGAATAGCTTCTACCCACTTAGTAACGTAATCAACAGCAACTAAAATATGTGTACAACCATTAGAGGCAGGAAAAGGTCCCATATAATCAAAGCCCCAAACATCAAATGGCTCAATAACAAGTGAATAATTCAATAGACATTTCTTGACGTCTACTAATATTACCAATTCTTTGACATTCATCACAAGACAAGACAAACTTACGGGCATCCTTGAAGAGAGTAGGCCAATAAAAACCAGATTGCAATACCTTATGTGCAGTTCTATCTCCAGCGTGGTGTCCTTCATAAGCCTCGGAGTGACACTTGCGTAGGATATGTTCCTGTTCATGCTCAGGTACACAATGTCTAATAACACCATCTACTCCTTCTTTATAAAGGTGTGGGTCATCCCAAAAGTAATGCCTCAAATCAAAGAAGAACTTTTTCTTTTGCTGGTATGTGAAACTAGGTGGTATAAATTTAGCAACAATATAATTAGCATAATCAGCATACCATGGAGCAGTACGAGAAGCATTTATGACATGTAATTGTTCATCATGAAAGCTATCATCAATAGGTAGTGGGTCATCAAGCACATTTTCTACCCTAGACAAGTTGTCCGCAACGGGGTTCTCAGCTCCCTTTCTATCAATAATATGCAAATCAAATTCTTATAGTAAGAGAACCCATCTAATAAGTCTAGGCTTAGCATCTTTCTTTTCCATAATATATTTAATAGCAGCATGATCAGTGTGAATAGTTACTTTAGAATCAACAATATAAGGTCTGAACTTATCACAAGCAAATACAACTGCTAAGAATTCTTTTTCAGTAGTAGCATAATTTCTCTGAGCATTGTCTAGAGTTTTACTAGCATATTGAATAACATTTAATTTCTTATCAACTCTTTGCCATAGAACAACACCTACAACATAATCACTAGCATCACACATAATTTCAAAGGGTAAATTCCAATCAGGTGGCTGAACAATAGGTGCAGAGATTAATTCTTTCTTAAGTATTTCAAATGCTTCTACACAATCATCATCAAAAACAAATGGTATATATTTTTGTAATAAATTAGTCAGAGGCCGAGAAATTTTGGAGAAGCCCTTAATGAACCTCCTATAAAACCCGGCATGACCAAGGAAACTTCTTATACCTTTGATGTCCTTGGGACATGGCATCTTTTCAATAGCATCAACCTCAATACCTCTTTCAGAAACTTTATGCCCCAAGACAATACCTTCATTAACCATAAAGTGGCACTTTTCCCAATTCAATACAAGATTAGTTCCTTCACATATCTGCAAAACTCGGTCAAGGTTGCTTAAGCAATCATCAAAATAGGATCCATAGATGGAAAAATCGTCCATGAAAAACTCACAAATCTTTTCACAGAAGTCAGAGAATATAGCCATCATGCATCTTTGAAAGGTAGAAGGTGCATTACATAAACCAAAAGGCATACGTCTATAAGAAAAGCACCAAAAGGGCAAGTAAAAGTAGTCTTTGATTGATCATTGGATGGCACAGGTATTTGAGAGAAACCAGAATAACCATCTAGAAAGCAAAAATGTGTATGTTTGGATAATGTTTCTAGCATTTGATCAATAAAAGGTAAGGGGTAATGATCTTTTCTAGTAGATTTATTTAATTTGCGGAAATCAATTACCATCCTATAACCTGTAATAATTCTTTGTGAGATCAACTCATCTTTATCATTAGGAACAACAGTAATACCTCCCTTCTTAGGGACACAATGGACAGGACTTACCCACTGACTATCATCAACTAGATAAACTAGCTGAGTGCCCGCGCGTTGCCACGGAATGGCAAAAAATATTAATCGAATTTTTTGTTCTTTCAAGAAGTGTGTCAAACAAGACAACATGTTGATTCCATCCATATAACAACTACATTAATTCTCTACCACACCCATCATGTCTCTTTAACAACCATATCTCCTTCAAGCGGTAACATTCACCCTGTTCGCATGCACGTTCATTCAATTTCATTTGCCCTTGTTGTAGCCTTGCCACCGCTTAAAAAATTTGTCATCTCGCCCTTCAATCGCCTTGGAATATTTGTTTTAACTTAAGCAAGTATATAGAATAAACTTGACCATGGATGCATCATTTCTCAAAATCCAACATGTTCTACCATGTACACTAACTAAAAAATTAGCAACATAAAATGAGTATGAAAAAAGAGGTTAGCAAGGGATTCCCCACTCCATGTTGAAAACTAATAAAGAAATATTTTCTTCAGAGAAGGTTTACCACAAATATGCGGACACCTCCATGTCTAAATTTTTTATTTGCAAATTTATCAGACCAATCAACCTTCTGTTAATAACGCAGAACTTGCATGCTCTAGCATTCCTAAACTTCTATTTCAGAACATGAATTTGGTTTTGGAATTTATGATGTTCCATTTTTTGAAGCTGGTACAATGTTTGGCTCTACTTTTGGTTTTGCAAAATGAAATATAGATAAATATAGGATAGATAGACCAATAACTTCAAGGATACGATGTAAATTCTGAAAACTTCCGCACAAAAAACCTTGTATATGTTCCCAACACATGAGCTGATGTGACTTGCATACATTCCAAATTTCCAATATCTACTGCATGCTAAGGGTTCAACTCATCCAGGATCTTCCTCTTGCTACCGTAAAATATTTGACGGCATACAACATTACTGCAGATGCACACACTGAAAAAAAACATGGAATTAGTTCGTCCAATATCTGACAAAAGGACGTATTACCTCCCCTGACGGCAATATCAGATAGAAACTACATAAGATAGAGTGTGAAAATGTGAAACAAAAAAAGGTAATAGAAGATGAGAGATATAAAGCACACTAACCGAGCAAGAAGTGGAGCAAAATTTGAAACACGACATTTTGAACATTAAGATTCAGAATATATTGGAACCTATTTATTAAATAATACATTGTTTTCACATGTCAGCTGAAAACACAAAACAGTACAAGAGAGCAACAACAATTATATACAAAGGCATGCATGGCTAATGCTACATTGGTGTTTACTGGGCCGGTATTTCTCCCATTACAACATCTATCTAGGATAATTATTCCAAAATCCAACCTTCCACGGAGTTACATTCTTTGGCCACATAGGAAATTACATTTCTAACTTCTGGCATTGTCACGGTGTCCTATTCTAGTGTTTCATTTTACCTATGTCTACTCAAATTTCATGTTCACACAACTATACCTAAGACTTCTACAGAGGCACACATTTACGCGCAACTTCTCACTCCTTACCCTGAGCTAAGGAGGGGGGGGGGGTACCCCGGTCGACCCTGGCATGCCTTGCGGCGCCGTCAAGCTGGAAGAGCCAGGAGGCAAAGTCGGCCACCTTGACGTGGAATTCGGCTTCAAGGAGGATGTTGGTACTTGGTAGTCTTCTCCTCACGGTGCACCATGGGAGGCTCGATGGGGTGGAGATAGGCTAGCGTTGCAGCTGCCTTAATGATGGCATTGAGGCGGAGTGACCATGGCAGCGGCAGCACTGCCGCGCGGTGGCCGTTCAAGTGGTCAGCCATGGTGCCGTAGGGCATCTACTCGTACACCAGCAGCAACTGACGGTTGCGACTGGACGTGCCACAGAAGATAACAAGGTTCATGTGGTGAAGCTATGACAGGATCCATAGAAGATGATGAGGTTCAGGTGGTGTAGCTATGACAGGATCATCGCCTAGTTCATGAACTGCTGCACGTGCCAGCAACTGTTGTCATACAGCCGCTTCACTACCAGTACCCGCATGTCCCGCAGTTGTCCTGAACACCACATACAAAATCATTTGTCGTCGGCATGTTGATCCATGTCAAACTCTAAGGAAATAGCGCGAGCGTGCCTGTTATGTACATTTGTACATGCATGGTGTCGAAGCCGTCACTGGTCGCCCGAGCTCTCGTGTATCACTAAAGCTGCAGGTGGGCTCCTCTAGCTCCTCATATGCGAATTGGTGTGTCTCCAGCCTGTGGACTCTGCCGGACTCCAGGTCGCTGCCACTCTGGAGCGGGGTGTCCCGCCTAAGTTACTGTACTTGAGGAGCCTAGACGAGGAAGTCACTTGTACTGCCTCCTCTTGCGTATGTACTGGAATGACACAACGACGAGAAGCACGAACAAAAGCAAAGCAACTACAAAGCTTTCTGAAGTGGCAAACGACAATTAAATAGATGAAGAAAGAACCATGCACATTGATGCTTGAATTTGTAAGAGAAGAAAAATAAAACACTTACAAATGCTTGAATTAGTCCATGTGCACCATGGATTTTGGTAAGAAAACTACTGATAAATAAGGTAGTTGTGTTTCATGTGCTCACCATTGGTTTCTTTGGTCCTGCAACATCAAAAACCAATGTAAAAAATGATTTTGTATATAAAAGGAAATGTAGCTTGGAATAGACAAGTTCTATCTCTAGTTAGACATGGCTTGATTTAAACAACATGTGAAGTAGATAACATGCTAAATGTGGAGAATTTGAGGGAATTTTCCAGTTCATAGTCTACTGCCTTATTTGTGTTTATGTCTTCATCCTACTTAATTTGTTCGATTTCCTATAGTCAAAGAGTGATTATATCAGTTTAAAAGAAGATAAGTCTTCCCTTACCAGTAAATAGACTGGTCAGAAATTAGGACATCTCAAGGTTGATTAGATCAGTTTAAAAAAGGTTGATTAGCAATCAAACATCGTTGACCAACCAATTACCTCTTAGATCAATCAAGGGTACCTGAATCTGCCGAAGTAGTAGAACACGACCTGCTAGCCTGTTGGCCGGAGCAGAAGCACGTGTAATCATCCAGCACCCGACTATCATACCCGAGGCGGCCTCTAGAAGCCTGGCACTTGCCGCACCAGTCGGTGCTGGCCTTCTGTCGCACAGAGAACCCCGCCCTAACGGCGTCCCCGACGGTGGCGTATCGGCATTCCCGGCGGTCAGCGCATCCGCCATGGCCGATGACCGACTCGTACGGCTGCACCTGCACACCACCCCAGGCCCAGTACATCCTCTGGCACTGACGTACCGGCGCTCTCCTTCTATGCTGCCACCAAGCTCGCCTATAGTTGGATGCGATCTAGAGTGGTGCAGAGAAGAGGGAGGAGAAGAGAATTTGTTGATGGGACTGGATCCTACTACCGACGGCCTGGAGCCCTGGACCGTGACTGCGGGCATACAAGAAGGGGAGAGTCAGAGAATTTTTTTCTCGGGGGCGCCGGAGCAGGGAGAGAGACGGGATCGGGAGCGATGGGGTGCGGGAGATGAGGAGGCTTCATGGGCGCGGGACGTGGGGTCGTGGCCACGTGGGTCTTTTTTGTTTGCCTTTTTTCGGGTGGGGATGGAAGAAGCGGTGGGAGGACGTAGCGATAGGAGGGGGAGGTCGAACGAGGTCGAACCATCATGACGTTCGATCCTCCTTTAATAGTAGAGATTATACCTGCCTCAAGAAGCTTTAGTATTTCCTTTCTTACCACTTGCTTCATCTTAGGATTCAGCCATCATTGATGATCACGAACTGGTTTGGCATCTTCCTCCAAATTTATTTTGTGTTGACACAGAGTGGGACTAATGCCCTTAAGATCATCAAGAGTATATCCAATAGCAGCACGGTGCTTCTTCAGAGTTTTCAGTAATATCTCTTCTTCATGCTATGAAAGGTTAGCACTAATAATAGCAAGATATATCTTTTTCTCATCAAGATAAACATATTTAAGAGTATCAGGTAACGGTTTGAGCTCAAACATGGGATCACCCTTGGGTGGAGGAGAATCCCCTAGGATTTCAACAGGCAAATTGTGTTTCAGGATGGGTTCCTGTTTAAAGAATACTTCATCTATTTCCCTTCTTTCATTCATAAACATATCGTTTTCATGGTCTAGCAAATATTGTTCTAAAGGATCACTAGGAGGTATGGCAATAGAAGCAAGACCAGTAATTTCATCTTTACTAGGCAATTCCTCTCCACGGTGTTGTCTACGAAATTTAGAGAAATTAAACTCATGAGACATATCACCTAAACCAATAGTAATAACATCCTTGTTGTAGTATATCCTAGCATTAACAATGTTTAAGAAGGGTCTACCAAATATAATGGGACAAAATCTATCTTGTGGGGAACCAAGAACAAGAAAATCAGCAGGATATTTAGTTTTCCCACACAAGACTTCAACATCTCTAACAATGCCCATTGGTGAAATAGTATCGCTATTGGCAAGTTTAATTGTGACATCAATATCTTCTAACTCAGCAGGTGCAATATCATGCATAATTTCTCTGTATAAGTCATGAGGTATAGCACTATCACTCGCAGCTGTATCACATAAGCCATGATAACAATGATCTCCTATTTTAACAGAAATAATAGGCATGCCTACCACATGTCTAGGTTTATCTTTAGCACAAGGTTTAGCAGTTCTAGCAGTTTCATCACAGAAATAAATAACATGCTCATCAATATTATCAGACAAGAGATCTTTAACAATAGCAATAATAGGTTCAACTTTAACTTGCTCAAGAGGTGTATAAGTTGTAATATTGCTTTTACGAACCACAGTTGAAGCTTTAGCATGATCTTTTATCCTAATAGGAAAAGGTGGTTTCTCAACATAAGCAGTAGGAACAATAGGATCATTATAAGTGATAGTCTTTTCTTCAACTTTAATAGGTGCAGCTACTTTTACTTCTATGGGAGGATGATATTTAAATCACTTCTCCCTAGGGAGATCAACATGAGTAGCAAAAGATTCACAGAAAGAAGCTACTATCTCAAAGTCAAGTCCATATTTAGTGCTAAATTTACGGAAAACATCAGTATCCATAAAAGATTTAACACAATCATACTTAGGTGTCATACCTGACTCCTTACCTTCGTCGAGGTCCTAATCTTCAGAGTTGCGTTTAATTCTTTCCAATAAATCCCATCTGAATTCAATAGTCTTCGTCATAAAAGAGCCAGCACAAGAAGTATCGAGCATGGTGCGATTGTTATCAGAAATCCGAGCATATAAATTTTGAATAATCATTTCTCTTGAGAGCTCATGATTGGGGCATGAATATAACATTGATTTAAGCCTCCCCCAATCTTGAGCGATGCTTTCTCCTTCACGAGGCCAAAAATAATATATATAATTGTGATCACGATGAACAAGATGCATATGATAAAACTTCTGATGAAATTCCAATTTCAATCGTTTGTAGTTCCATGACCCGTATCATCACATAGCCTATACCATGTCAATGCATCTTCCTTCAAAGATAAAGGGAAGACCTTCTTCTTAATAACATCTCTGGGTACGCCTGCAAGCTTAAATAATCCACAAACTTCATCCACATATATTAAGTGCTCATCAGGATGTGTTGTTCCGTGTCCTGCAAAAGGATTAGCTAGTAGTTTTTCTATCATACCCGAAGGAATTTCAAAGCAGACATTTTCATTTTCAGTAGGTTCAGTAGGTTGAGGAGCAACTCTTTGCTCTACTGGTTGGGGTGAAGATACCCCGAACAAGCCCCTCAGAGGATTACTTTCCATAGTAACAAATGACAGAAATTTTAGCACACTATATAAAATTTTCCTTACCAAATTCCACCTACCAAAGGCGCTTCACTCCCCGGCAACAACGCCAGAAAAGAGTCTTGATGACCCACAAGTATAAGGGATCTATCATAGTCCTTTCGATAAGTAAGAGTGCCGAACCCAATGAGGAGCAGAAGGAAATGATAAGCGGTTTTCAGCAAGGTATTCTCTGCAAGCACTGAAATTATAGGTAACGGATAGTTTTGTGATAGGATAATTTGTAACGAGTAGCAAGTAACAAAAGTAAATAAAGTGCAGCAAGGTGGCCCAATCCTTTTTGTAGCAAAGGACAAGCCCGGACAAACTCTTATATAGAGAAAAGTGCTCCCGAGGACACATGGGAATATCGTCAAGCTAGTTTTCATCACGTTCATATGATTCGCGTTTGGTACTTTGATAATTTGGTATGTGGGTGGACCGGTGATTGGGTGTTGTCCTTACTTGGACAAGCATCCCACTTATGATTAACGTCTATTGCAAGCATCCGCAACTACAACAAAAGTATTAAGGCGAACCTAACCATAGCATGAAACATATGGATCCAAATCAGCCCCTTACGAAGCAACGCATAAACTAGGGTTTAAGCTTCTATCACTCTAGCAACCCATCATCTACTTATTACTTCCCAATAGCTTCCTCTAGGCCCAAATAATGGTGAAGTGTCATGTAGTCGACGTTCACATAACACCACTAGAGGAGAGACAACATACATCTCATCAAAATATCGAACGAATACCAAATTCAGATGACTACTAATAGCAAGACTTCCCCCATGTCCTCAGGAACAAACGTAACTACTCACAAATCATATTCATGTTCATAATCAGAGGGGTATTAATATGCATATAGGATCTGAACAGATGACCTTCCACCAAGTAAACCAACTAGCATCAACTACAAGGAGTAATCAACACTACTATCAACCCACAGGTACCAATCCCGGACTAAGAGACAAGAATTGGATACAAGAGATGAACTAGGGTTTTGAGAGGAGATGGTGCTGGTGAAGATGTTGATGGAGATTGCCCTCTCCCAATGATAGGAGCGTTGGTGATGAAGATGGCGATGCTTTCCCCTCCCGGAGGGAAGTTTCCCTGACAGAACAGCTCCGCTAGAGCCCTAGATTGGTTCCGCCAAGGTTCCGCCTCGTGGCCGCCGAGTCTCGTCCGGAAAGATGGATTATGGTTTTTCCTCATCGAAAGACTCCATATAGCAGAAGATGGCCATTAGAGGGCCACCAGGGGGCCCACGAGGTAGGGGGGCGCGCCTAGGGGGGGTACGGAGCGCCCCCACCGTCGTGGGCAGGGTGTGGCCCCCCTGGTGAACTTCTTGTGCTTAGTATTTTTTATATATTCTGAAAATGACTTCCATGAAGTTTTAGGACTTTTGGAGCTGTACAGAATAGGTCTCTAATATTTGCTCCTTTTCCAGCCCAGAATCCCAGCTGCCGGCATTATCCCTCTTTATGTAAACCTTGTAAAATAATAGAGAATAGGCATAAGTATTGTGGTATAATGTGTAATAATAGCCCATAATGCAATAAATATCGATATAAAAGCATGATGCAAAATGGACGTATCTGCCCTCCAAGACAGCACCTCGGGTGCAGGAGAGAAATTCAGAAACAAAGTACTACTTTAAGATTCGACCCAACTGCTACACAGTTGGCCCGAATCTCGGGGGCTACACCGAGTGGGTGCGCTAGCGCGCCCCCAATAGAAAAGAGCATGCAAGACAAGTACCTGTCGGGCGCAAAGCTCCTCCTCCTTGGCGGCGAGCCTTTCCTTGAGACGCCAGTGCGTCTCAAGGAGCCGGTTGAAGACGCCGACCCGGTAGGCGTCCAGTTGCTGCAAAAAAGCAACGGTCAATACAAGACACCAGGATAAGATTCGATCCAGCTGCTATGCAGTTCA
Source organism: Triticum aestivum (assembly GCF_018294505.1). Classification (NCBI taxonomy): domain Eukaryota; kingdom Viridiplantae; phylum Streptophyta; class Magnoliopsida; order Poales; family Poaceae; genus Triticum; species Triticum aestivum. Next base: position 260,470,307 of record NC_057800.1, read on the forward strand.
CCCGAATCTCGGGGGCTACACCCCGTGGGTGCGCCGGCGCGCCCCCATGAAGAAGAAGCAAAGAAAAAGGAAAAGGTAGAATGCAAGGGAAACTTACAAACACGGCACGCTCCAACTCCTGCGTCGCCTCGACCTCGGCCTGAGCGAAGGCCTGGATCCAGTCCTCCCGCCCTCGCAGGCGCCGGGTCATGGCGGTCATCGCGGCCTCCTCCTGGGTTCGAGGCCCGAAGAAGACCTCGCCGGTCCCGCTCTGCGTCGGCTGCGACCCGGCGGCCCTCGGGCTTGAGCACCATGGCGTGCTCCCCGCTGGCCTCCTCCCCTGATGCCGACGCCCCCTCTTGCGCCTTCTCCGGCGCCCTCTCCGGCTCCGATGCTGGCTCGGTGGGCTGACTGGCTTGCGGCTCCATCATCAGCGGTGCCTCACTCATCGGTGTTCGAGCTGCGCCCGCCCGCGCCGTCCGTGACGCCTCCCCCAAGACGGCGTCACCGCCGTCTCCGTCGGCCCCCGCCCGCTCGACCACGTCGGTCTGCGGCGGGGTGTCGTCCCCGACGACCACGACCTCCCGGTCGAGGTCCATCACATCCGCACGGCCACCATGGCCATGCTCCCCCTCCAACGATGACACGAAGACCGTCACTGCCGCTACCGTCCCCGCCGGCATCTCCGGCCATGCCGGCTCCTCGTTGGCTCGCGCCCACGCTGCCGCGGCGCTAACCCAGGCCTCGGCCCAGTTCGGGTCCCGCCAGGCCAGGCCTTCGGCATCGGCCGGGTCTAGACCGAGGTTCGGATCTGCCTGCTCCTCCCCCTCCTCGTCCTGATAGATGGTGCCAGACCGGCTCCTCCGGAACACAGCAGCGTCGACAAATGCCGCATCCGCCGTCACCACCGCTAGTGAGATCGGCGACCTGAAACACAAGACAAACTAAGTATAAACCAGGCAGAGCCACTCAGTGACTCGGTTCAAGCCAGAAGGAAACTTACCCCGGCACCATCGGAATGGTGGGCCTCACTGCCCTCTCCTGCGGGGCGGCGCGCATCCTCTTGGCGGGCGGCTTCGCCACCCCGGCCGGGTCCGCTGCACGCTTCACGACCGAGGCTCGCGGTGCGATGCTGTCCTTCCCGTGCGACCGCCTCGTCGCCGGCACCCCTCGAGACGACTCGGCTTAGGCCGTGCCGCCGCCTCCTCCACCCGGCGCCGCTACATCAACGGCTCACGTCAGCCCCTCGAGACCGTCCTGCGACCCGGGGACTCAAAAAGAAAGCACAAGACTTACCATCTTGGGGCCCTGCGCCCGTGTCAGCGGCCTCCTCCTCCTCTCCGCCGTGGGCCTCGGGCTCCTCCGGGGGAACGCGCACCACCTACGCTCGCTCTCGGTTGTAAGGATGTCGGATGGCGTTCATAACCACTTCCCGCGTCGTGCTACCTCTTGAGCATGCGTTGGTTTTCCCTTGAAGAGGAAAGGGTGATGCAACAAAGCAGCGTAAGTATTTCCCTCAGTTTTTGAGAACCAAGGTATCAATCCAGTAGGAGACCATGCGCGAGTCACCTTGTACCTACACAAACAAATAAGAACCTCGCAACCAACGCGATAAAGGGGTTGTCAATCCCTTCACGGCCACTTGCAAGAGTGAGATCTGATAGAGATAATAATAATAAGATAAACATTTTTGGTATTTATATGATATAGATTGAAAGTAAAGATTGCAAAATAAAATAGATTGGAAACTTGTATGATGGAAAATAGACCCCGGGGCCATAGGTTTCACTAGTGGCTTCTCTCAAGTTAGCATAAGTATTACGGTGGGTGAACAAATTACTATCGAGCAATCGATAGAAAAGCGAATAATTATGAGAATATCTAGGTATGATCATGTATATAGGCATCACATCCGTGACAAGTAGACCGACTCCTGCCTGCATCTAATACTATTACTCCAAACATCGACCGCTATCCAGCATGCATCTAGAGTATTAAGTTCATAAGAACGGAGTAACGCTTTAAGCAAGATGGCATGATGTAGAGGGATAAACTCATGCAATATGATATAAAACCCATATTTTTATCCTCGATGGCAACAATACAATACATGTCATTTCCCCTACTGTCACTGGGATCGACCACCGCAAGATTGAACCCAAAGCTAAGCACTTCTCCCATTGCAAGAATGATCAATCTAGTAGGTCAAACCAAACTGATAACTCGAAGAGACTTGCAAAGATAACCAATCATACATAAAAGAATTCAGAGAAGATTCAAATATTGTTCATAGGTAAACTTGATCATAAACCCACAATTCATCGGATCTCAACAAACACACCGCAAAAGAAGATTACATCGAATAGATCTCCTAGAGAATCGAGGAAAACTTTGTATTGAGATCCAAAAAGAGTGAAGAAGCCATCTAGCTAATAACTATGGACCCGAAGGTCTGAGGTAAACTACTCACACATCATCAGAGGGGCCATGGAGTTGATGTAGAGGCCCTCCGTGATCAATGCCCCCTCCGGCGGAGCTCCGCAAAAGGCCCCAAGATGGGATCTCTTGGGTCCAGAAGGTTGCGGCACTGGAAATAGGGTTTCGTGGTGCTCATGTATGTTTTCGGGGTATGTGAATATATATAGTAGGAAGAAGTAGGTCGGTGGATCCACG
>NC_057800.1:261147909-261172148 GCF_018294505.1 Triticum aestivum
CAGTGCTTCTCTAAGTGTTGGTCCGAACCGAGTAGACTGCAGGCCCACCTCGGGGAAACTTGAGGTTTGGTTTTACTCATTGGATGTCTCATCCCGTGTTGTCCTGAGAAGGAGATATGTGCAGCTCCTATCGGGATTGTCGGCACATCGGGCGGCTTTGCTGGTCTTCTTTTACCATTGTCGAAATGTCTTGTAACCGGGATTCCGAGACTGATCTGGTCTCCCCGATAGAAGGAATATCCTTCGTTGACCGCGGGAGCTTGTGATGGGCTAAGTTGGGACACCCCTGCAGGACTTGAACTTTCGAAAGCCGTGCCCGCGATTATGGGCAGATGGGAATTTGTTACTATCCGGTTGTAGAGAACTAGACACTTAACTTAATTAAAATGCATCAACCGTGTGTGTAGCCGTGATGGTCTCTTTCTGGCGGAGTCCGAGAAGTGAACACGGTTCTTGTGTTATGCTTGAACGTAAGTAGTTTCAGGATCACTTCTTGATCACTTCTAGTTCACGACCGTCGAGTTGCTTCTCTTCTCGCTCTGATTTGTGTCTGCTAGCCACCATATATGCTTAGTGCTTGCTGCAGCTCCACCTCATTACCCTATCCTACCCATAAGCTTAAATAGTCTTGATCTCACGGGTGTGAGATTGCTGAGTCCTCGTGACTCACAGATACTTCCAAACAGTTGCAGGAGCCGATGATACTAGTGCAGGTGACCCAACCGAGCTCAAGTGGGAGCTCAATGAAGATCTTGTTCATTGTGTTGTTTTGTTTCCTATTGATCAGTAGTGGAGCCCATTTGGGATGATCGGGGATCTAGCAATTGGGGTTGTCTTCTTTTCCTTTGGTTCCATAGTCGGACCTTGATTGTATTCTGGATGATGTATGTATAACTTGTATTTGTGTGAAGTGGCGATTGTAAGCCAACTCCTTATCCCATTCTTATTCAGTACATGGGATTGTGTGAAGATTACCCCTCTTGCTACAAACCTACCATGCGGCTATGCCTCTAAGTCGTGCCCTGACACGTGGGAGATATAGCCGCATTGTGGGTGATACAAAAATCTTGTTAGTTTTTCCCTGATACATAATACACTCGGTAAATTGTATCATCTGCTTTGACTTTGATACTCTGCTTTACAACTCGTATCTTTTGCTTGGTTGATGGTTGTATAGATTCGTAAAAATGCCCGGATGGGTTGAACTTATGCCTTCCATAATCCATGTGAACCCGAGAGTTCTCACGGGTCTTACTCTTCTGATACTTCGCCAGATAAATCTTCTACACTACAATTTCTTCGAAAACGAGGAGTGAATGAAAGGTTATGCATTGAGAAATGGGAGGCGACCTTGAACCTTCGTGTTCATGCCCATCAAACCGATGTAGAACTTATCATGGAAGCTGCTCGTAAAAATAATTATTTCTTTGGTACAAGCTCATCTTGTGTATCCATGAATTGATCCTTTGCAATCGTGGTTCCGACCATATTTCCTCCTTGATTCCATTTACTAGATAAGTTAAAATACATATCCTCTGCAAATCATTTCCCCCGTCCAACCTCTACTCTGATTTACCTTCCGGCATTACACCTAGTACTTGATACTGGGAAGTTTTATACCCCACCACATCATTCCTAGCCTGATCAGCTATATTTTTATCATGTCAACTTTTAACCGTGCTACCTGGTCCTTATGCCTGGAGCAACTTCTAACGATGAGCTAAGCTTTCGTCGATCTTCCTCATCTTATGATTTCACCTCGAACAACAAGCTTGACTTCGAGCTTGTGTCGAATCCGTGGTTCTCATAGCCTTTCACTTCATCCTTCCTTTTCTGCTCGATGGCATTTTCATAGAGTCTCTCGACTAAATTTGTTGTGATCACCGTCAATTGAATTCATGGCTAGAAATACCATCCTTGCCTCTCGATGATTTGTGTCAGCATCGACAACATTCTTGTCTCCCCCCCAACACAAACTTGATCATATTAATTTTGGGAATACATCCTTTTTGACATCTCGATGGATTGCTACTGAACCCATAGGCCACCTCCTCATCTTTTCCCTGATAAAATAGCATGATATGTTCTAAAAATTACGATGGATCCTTTGTGTTCCCAAGGTCCGACATTTACCTTATGACCATGTCAATGCTATCCCAAAGCATGATTGTGGTACTCCGAACCTCTTTAAAACCATTTGGAGGTGCAATGCTAAATGTTTCTTGATCACTTATCCAAACACTATTGTATGGGTAATGTCATTAATTTCCTCTCCCCTTCACCTAAAAGGTAATCTACTACCTTTTCATGGATGTCATCCTCTGCTTGTCCTTGGGAATAATATACTCCTGATATTTGTGTTTAAACACATTTTCCTTTCCATTGTTCTGATTAAATTAATAATCACATTTTCCTTTCCCTTGTTTTGTTTAAACCTTTCTTGTGATCTATATGATCTAAGCAGTAATATTATTCTTCTTAAATAAACATCTTGGTGTACAACTCTTACAGTAAAACTGTGTTACTATTGTTGTTGACATTTTGGTAACCACCGATGGACGAGAACATTGCCTAATGGTCCGCCTCATTCCGACGAGGAGGAAAATGGTTCTCTTCGTCCCTCGCCCTTGGTACCAACGTTGATGCCAACATAACTGACAGGCTATCCTATGAGATGCCTTGCTATCATATCCGTGCAAGATGTCGCTGCTTTTCCTACTCTTAACACACAAGGTGGGACCATAACCCACAGTTCCACAAGATCGAAACCTGACTCTCCTATACAACCTTGATTCTGAATTATTCTTTGCACTTGGCTTCGTATGTAAATCACGAGCTAACTTCCTCACCATGTTTCATTCCGGTATCAGAGGAAACATTATGCCTCATTGCTTTGAACCCCTTCTTCACCTGTTATAGGCATCAACTTGATGCCTACCTGGTTGAAACTTGTTGAACCTCCTTATAGCACTCTCGATTTATTTCCCGATGCTTCTAAAACCTCCTTCCTTGAGATATTTGTTGGATGCTAATCCTTTCAAACATCTGTCCTTATGGTTTTTTCTTTATACCCTATTCGAAAGTACGGTAGAGTTTCTGAAGAAAGGTTGACGACTTCATCATGATGCCCTGATGAAGTGAATTGAAGACATCAACGTTATGGATCAACCTCTTCGATGAGAGAAGCAAGAAAAGAAGATATGTTAGAATTTCATAACCAATCCTTTTCCCCTTAATCCACCTCTTAAATCTCAGGACAAGATTTTTTGTAGTGGAGGAGATTTATAACACCCCGAGAATCATGCTATATTAATCTCCCTCTAACAGTGGCCATGTCATCATGATTACAATGCAAATGCCACTTGTCCAAAATCAAAGTCAAATTCATATTTAAATTGAAGTGAAATTATTATTTCTTTGAACAGTAAAACTAAAATGTTGACATTATTCAATAATTCCCTTAGTCATTTTTCATGTTGAAGCCAACCTTATTTGAGCCACCAATTAATCCTTGGCAAAATATTAAAGTGGTCCAACGGCAACTATTATGGGCTTTTAAATATAAACAAATGTTTATATTTTCCCAAACCACTTGAAAACTTTTGTGCTGTCTCAAAATATTTCCCACTAATTATGCGCCAAATTTCAAGTTGACCTAAATTCATTTTCTATGGGAATTAAGTAGAGAACAGTACCGAAATATTGAAACAGAGAAAATAGAGAAGGGGCTATGTGCACATTGTGCATTGGAAAGCCTAGTGCTACAGTTCCATGGCCCAAGCCCACCACGGCCTTCTCCTTCTTCTTGTGTACAGAGAGACAGAGCCATGGCCTTGGCCTCTGGCAAGCCGTCCACGCGTCCGATGAGCTCGTGTCGAGCATCCACGACACCCCGAGATGGATAAGACCGGCCCCATCCTCCCCAAAACCCTAGCATCCCCTTTTCCACCCTCTCGTCCCCCTGCCTCTCCTGCTCGACGCTCGTGCAAAGCCGTCACCGCCGCCTTCGTCGGTTCCGCAGCCACCGGCCTACTCTCGCCGCGCAAAGACATCCAGGAGCTCCTCCATTGTCATCTCCTTTGCTCGCGCATAAGGGCCCGAGCTGGGAGGCCCCGTACGCTCGCCATCACCGTCGTGTTCGCCCACGGCCGCCGCATCTCGTTGTCGAGTTCTTCGTGTCCGCCCTCCCCCCTCCCCCCACCGCGCTCCCTGACCATGTCCACAAGCTCCGCGGTGAGCACCTCTGTCGATTGCCCTCCTTTCCCCCTTTGATGCGTCACCGTAGTCGTCGCCTTATGCTCGTCCATGGCCGTACCCGTGTTGTACGCGCCCTGCTGCCTGCTTGCGCCGTGCTCACCGTGCCCGTGACCCATGCCCCGGCCGCCCCGTGCGCTCCCCGGCCGAGCCCACATGTGCGCTCGGCCGCCCCAGACCACGCCCTCGGTCGAGCTCCCATACAGTAGTTGCTCTGTTGCTTGCAGCCACAGCAGCTCCGCTGCCTTGCTGATCCCTGTCGCTATTGCTCGTACTGATGCGGTTGCCCGCTGAGGGACTCCTGGACTAAGGGGTACTCGGGCGTCCGGCCTGTTATCCATGGGCCAGACTGATGGGCTGTGAAGATGCGAAGACCGAAGATTGCACCCGTGTCTGTATGGGACTCTCCTTGGCGTGGAAGGCAAGCTTGGCAATCAAATAAGTAGATTCCTTTCTTTGTAACTGACCTTATGTAACCCTAGATCCTCCCGGTTAGTCATATAGGCTAGGATTTTAGGGTTTAGCCATTACGATCTCGTGGTAGATCAACTATTGTAATACTCATATTCATCAAGATCAATAAAGAAGGAAGTAGGGTATAACCTCCATAGAGAGGGCCCGAGCCTGGGTAAACAACGTGTCCCTCGTCTCCTGTTACCATCGACCTTAGACGCACAGTTCGGGACCCCCTACCCGAGATCCACCGGTTTTGACACCGACATTGGTGCTTCCATTGAGAGTTCCACTGTGCCGTCCTCAAAAGGTTTGATGGCCCCTTCAATCGTCAACAACGACGCTGTCCAAGGAGAAACTTTCCTCCCCGGATAGATCTTTGTGTTCGGCAGCCTCGCACTGCGGGCCAACTCATTTGGACATCTGGAGCAGATCGATAGCTATGCCCCTGGCCATCAGGTCAGATTTGGGAGCTTGAACTATGTTGCGGACATCCGTGGAGACTTGATCTTCGCCGGATTCGAGACCGATGCAACCACTCCTGGTCACCCCGATGGACATGACCTAAATCTGCCATCGGATCGCATCCAGGAGATAGCTCATGTAACCGCTCTGGCCTTAGATCCCGAGTAGACTGCGCCATCCAAGGACGGGAAGCTCAACCCCGCCATAGAGGCCATAGATTCCCCTGCGTTGGAGCCGCACATAGACTTTATCTCTCACGATACCTGTGCCACCGAAACTCCGGACTCGTCTCCGGTCATAAGTTCCGAACCATGTGAGCTCGCGGACGCCCAACTTGATCGTTTATCAATCTTCGAATTCAGCGCCGCAGACATCTTCCAGCACTCGCCTTTGGGCGACATGCTAAATCATTAAAGAACCTGTCCTTGGCGGGGGACTCACAACCAAACTATGTCCGGTTCGAACTAGGGGCTGACGATGGAGAATTTTGCTTCCCACCCGCCACCCACTTCATAGCCACAGTTGAGGATTTAATCCACACGCTTGATTACGACTCTGAAGACATTGACGGTATGGACGACGATGCTGATGAGGAGCAAAACCAAAACCCACCATTTACTGGATGCTGGACGACCACTTCTTCATACGATGTGTACATGGTGGACACACCCAACACAACCAACGACGATGATATAGAAAATCCAGTTGAGAACAAACCTCCTGAGATACAACAAAAACGCTGGCGTCCTCGGCGCCGCTCTAAGTCACGTCGTTCAAAAGACAACAATGCTGGCAAAGGAGAAAATAATACTCTGGACGGTGCTGAAAACAATGAAGACCTTGCTGAGGTAACATCTGAACAGGAGGAGCAAGAAAACAGGCAAACTAGCCCCGACGAACAGGCCAGGCGGAATGACTCGGAGGACGGTAGTTACGTCCGCTCTCCAAGGATGAGGAAATAGTCGGCAACAAAGATTTCATCGTGCCTGAGGAACCTCTCGAGCAGGAGTGCTTCAAGCGCCAGCTAATAGCCACCGCAAGGAGCCTGAAAAAGAAGCAGCAGCAGCTTCAAGCTGACCAAGATCTGCTCGTCGACAGGTGGACTGATGCCCTGGCAGCCGAAGAATATGGCCTCAAACGCCCAACCAAGAGTTACCCGGTGTGAAGGTTGCTACCTCAGTTCGATGAAGAGGCGCCAGAGCCCATGCCTCCCTCACGTAATGCGGCCGACCGACCACTATGTAGTCGGGACAGTGCGGTGGACTGACCACCACATGGTCGGGATAGAGCGGCAACTCAGGCCGAACAGCAGCCTACCCCACCGCCACGCAAAAATAAAGACAAACCAGTTCGGGGTCATACATATGACCTCCGGGAGACCCTGGATAGCAGAGCAGGATATACCCGATCGATTTACGGATCATGAGGACATTCCTCGACACGTGATGATGGCTACCTATTCCGACATGACAAACCTAGTCACACCCGAGCCGACTACCGTAGACGGACTCCATCGGAGCTACGTCGCGATGCGGCCAGATATAGAGGTGCTACACACCCTCTTTGCTTCACTGATGAAGTAATCGATCACGAATTTCCCGAAGGGTTCAAGCCCGTGAATATTGAATCATATGACGGAACAACTGATCCCATGGTATGGACCAAGGACTTTATCCCCCACATCTACATGGACCGCGGAGACGACCTCCATTCTATCAAATTCCTCCCACTAAAGCTTAAAGGACCAGCTCGGCACTGGTTAAACAGCCTGCTTGAAAATTCTATCGGCAGCTGGGAGGACTTGGAAGAAGCCTTCCTCGACAACTTCCAAGGTACATATGTCCGGCCACCAGACGCCGATGACTTAAGCCACATAGTTCAAGAACCAGGAGAGTCAACCAGGAAATTCTGGACTAGGTTCCTAACCAAAAAGAACCAGATCGTCGACTGTCCGGATGTCGAAGCCCTAGCGGGCTTTAAACATAGCATCTGCGATGAATGGCTCGTCCGCCACTGTGACGCCCGGATAATTAAGCTACAACAATCCCAAGTTAATGATGCCATGTCATCATTTTCACTATTGCTAAATCCCCCTTTGATTCAATCCGGTTCAATTTCAAATTAAAGTCAAAATTCAAATTTCTCAAACATGCAAAATAAAATCTTCAAAGTGTGGCAAATAATCTCTGGATATTTGTCATGTGGGAACCAACCTCTTCTGGATTCCCAAAGTGCCCCTGGAAAATTATATAATGGTCCAACTACAACAAACGTAACCTTTTCAATATAAACAAATATTTATGAGTTTCCAAATAACTCAAAACTTTATGTTTCGCTCCAAGATATTGTGCTTGAATTTTGTGCCAAATTTCAAGCTGAAGTAAATTCATTTACTATAGCAAGTAGAAATCAGTGGTAGAAATGTAAAGAAACGAGAAAAGAGAGAGGAAGTAGATGGCCTAATCAACTGGAACCGTGGCCCATTTAGCAAAAATCGGCCCAGCTAGCCCCACATGCCCTCCTCTTCTCGCTACAGGAGGCTGGGATGGCCGTGGTGGCTATCCGCCGGCCGTGGCCACTTGCGTGGCGGCCATCCGACCCCTCCCGGCGTCCTACTCGACCTACAAGTCCTCCCCGAACCCCCCTTGACGAACCCTAGCGCCCTAAGTGCATTCCCCCCTTTCCCCTTGCTAGATCCGCCCACTCCCGATAGCCTCCGCCGCTCACCGCCGTCGATTCCGCGCTCTCCGACGACCCCGAGCCCCGGCGAGATGTCACGGAGCTTCGCCGCCCTCTGCTACGTCGCCTGAGTCGAGCCACTGGAGACGACGGGCTCATCACCGAGCGGATCGAGCTCATCTCTGTCTTCTGCGTCGCCTATGACCGCCGCCGTCTTCGTCATCCCCTGCTGCTACAAAGCTGTCGAGGGCCTTTCTTGGCCGCTCGGTGAGCTCCTCTCTCCCTCCATTCCTTCTCCCCGCGGCCGCATTCGTCCCTAGCTAGTTCGCCGCCGTTACCGTGCCTCTACTTCCGCTGGCGTGCTCGAAGCCATGCTGTTGCTCTGCGTCGAGCTCAGATGAGCTCGGGATCATGCTCATCACGTCCGTGCAGGCCCGTTGCACCCCTCCCCCGCGCTCTGTCTTGCCCTGTAGCGCATAGTTCCAGCCACCGCAGCATCTCGCACCACCGCCATTTGACACGACGTCATCCGGCCGTTCGAATGCACCCTGCCCGCGCCCTCACACGCATGTGCCCGGCCCTGCCGCCACGATGGCGCCCTGCTGCTGTTGCCGCTTGCCACTGCTGCTTGCGCCTCCGCCGCTTGCTTGTACTGCCGCTGCTACTCTGCGTACTGCTGCTATGGCCTGATGCTACCACTGCCGCTTGTCGTCGCCCACCGCGGAGCCACTGCCGCAGCCGCCCCACGCTCGCGCACCGCGTGCCCGCACTGCCGCGCTCGGTGCTGCTCCCCCTTGCCTGTCGTTGCGGCTACCCCGCCTACGCACGCCTGCAGCGCCCGAGCCATGCCACTGCCCAACGCTGCTCTATTGTACTACTACTATCTACTGTAGCTGCTACTAGTTAGCTTTTGGTTTTCTATGTTGACTAAGCCCCTAAACAGCCCCTAATCAGTGGTTAAGCAGTTTTTAATATGTGTAAAAATAATATGAGTAGGTAGTACACTTGACGAGGCTCAAATGTTTTCATGGGACCAAATCCACTTGATACATGGTTTAAATCCTACAAAAATCACAAAATGCTATCTTCTTTTAACCCAAGCATTGTGTGTTCTGCGTGTGAGTGTTCTGTGTGTGTGTGCGTGAGTGCGTGTCGTGTGGTGTGTGTGGCCAGCCGTGCTAGTTAGTTTAGTTAGTACTGTAGTGGTTAATTAGTCTAATAGTAGATGGCATGCGGGACCAACTGTTTATATTAAAATGCTAAACTAGATTTAGAATAGATAAGTCCATGACAAGTAGGCCACTATTCACTTTGACTAGTCAATGCTGACTTGGCTTTCCCCTTCCCTTCTGGCATTCAGCAGTTTAGTCCATAGATACAGCCCATCTCCTTTGATACAGATGCATACTTGGTTTAGATTTGATGTAAGTCTTGCGAGTATTTTGGATGAGTACTCACGGTTGCTTTGCTACCTCTTTTTCCCCTATACTCGATTGTTGCGACCAGATGACGGATCCCAGGAGCCAAACAACGCCACTGAAGACTACTACTACCCAGAGGATGCCTAATACTACGTGAAGACCGCAGACGACTAGGAGTAGTTAGGAGGCTCCCAGGCAGGAGGCCTTGCCTTTTCGATCATTGTTGCTTTTGTGCTAGCCTTGTTAAGGCACACTTGTCTAACTTATGTCTGTACTCAGATATTGTTGCTTCCGCTGACTCTTGTGTATTCGAGCCCTCAAGGGCACTGGCTTGTAATATCGAGCTTGTATTATTTTTAATTTGTGTCTGGAGTTGTGTTGTGATATCTTCCCGTGAGTCCTTGATCTTGATCGTACACATTTGCATGTATGATTAGTGTACGATTGAATCGAGGGCGTCACAGCCACATTGGCCAAGAAAAGCCAAAATCTATGGCGGCCCTTACGACACTCATGTCCCACTTTTGCGCGGGTGAGGATAGTTGGCTGGCTCATAGCAAAAACACAGCCAGCGAGGCAGGCCCCTCCGAGGTCAAAAACAACAATGGCAAGCTTCGACGTAACACGCACAAATGCCGAAGCAATGGTAACAATACCGATGACACTACAGTCAACAACGGATTCAGCGGCTCCAAGTCCAGCCAGCGGAAGAGACCATACAAAAGAAACAATCAGGTAACATCCATCCTGGACCACATACACGATCGCCCGTGCCAGATACACGGCACCCCGGATAAACCAGCCAATCATACCAACAAAGATTGTTAGGTTTTCAAATAGGCCAGCAAATTAAACGACGAGGAGCCCCGACAACCGAACACAGGGGGACAGAAGAAGTTCCCCCCTCAAGTCAAAAGAGTGAACATGGTATATGCTACCCACATCCCCAAGAGGGAGCGCAAGCGCGCACTCAGGGACGTCTACGCGATAGAGCCAGTCGCTCCGAAATTTAATCCATGGTCGTCATGCCTGATCACTTTTGATCGCCGGGATCATCCGACCAGTATCTGTCACGGCGGTTGAGCCGCACTGGTCCTGGACCCAATAATTGATGGGTTCCACCTGACGCGAGTCCTGATGGACGGTGGTAGCAGCCTCAACTTGTTCTATGAGGACATAGTGCGCGAAATGGGCATTCATCCATCACGGATCAAACCCACAAAGACTAGCTTCAAAGGACTCATACCAGGTGTACAGGCCCGTTGTACGGGCTCAATCACGCTCGAGGTTGTCTTCGGATCTCTAGACAATTTTTTAAGCGAGGAGTTAATCTTCGACATAGTCCACTTTCGCAGCGGCTATCACGCACTGCTCGGACGGACCGCATTCACCCGATTCAACGCAGTGCCACACTATTCTTATCTCAAGCTCAAGATGCCCGGTCCACATGGCATCATAACAGTCAATGGAAATACGGAACGCTCCCTTCGTACAGAAGAGCACATAGTTGCCTTAGCAGCAGAAGTACAAAGCGGCCTTCTCAAGCAGAACCTTAATTCGGCTGCCGAGCCCACGGACACCGTCAAGAGGGTCTGAACTACCCTGTAGTAGGATAGCTCGGCTCGTCAGGAGCTACACTAGCAATTTGGTCTCCGTCTCAGTCCTGGTCAAGTAGTGGAATTTGCACCACGCATGCATAACTACGCACTTAAAATTCCGTGGGCATCGACGGAGGCATAGCTAGTTTGTGATTCACAGTACGGCTCAACCGAGACCGGATACACACATACTTTCACTTTTATTCGTTTCCTTTTCAGGTTTCAATCCCGCAGGCCCCATCTGATGGCCTGATCACCAGTGCTCTTGAAGGATAAACACACCAAGACGGCGAGAAACACAGATGTACAGGGGATTTTCAAGGTGGTTTTGTTAACAACCACTCTACCTATTTTTCAGGACCCATATGCAGCTCTCCCTTGGTTTTTGGCATGTTAAATAGCCTGTTGCTTATCGATGCACCTCGATGTATTAGTCAAATTAGAATGAAAATAGTTCGCGGCTAGAGCTTTAGGGCCCCAGCTTATTACCTTTGCGCCATTTCTGTTTTCTTTCTTTCTTATCTCTTTTTCTCCCCTGTGGGTAACCCTATGAGGTAGCACCCGTACACTTTGGTACGTTGGATATTTACCAAGGGCTTCGCAGCACCCCACACTATGGCAGCAAAAGTCCGAACATGTTTTATAAAGTTCGGCACCCCAAATTTAGCATTATATGCATTGGCTCTGAACCATGTCTTTGGTCAATAGTTGGGTTGCCCGGCTCCTGTTCTTGCTACCTTATGTTCAGCTATATCGGCTAAGGTAGTAAAGGGATAACTACTGCAATTGTGCCTTGGTTTATCCAAAAGAGCACCTCAGTAGAGAAAGCCGAAAACTGACTGTCATGATGCGGCAAGAGCCGGTCAGCTCTTCGGAGGTTGCAAATCGTTGGAGATTTCTTCCGCATTACGCGAAGGATCGGTACTTCCCGATCAGACGCTTCTAGCGCTCTGGTTCAGATACTAGGGGCTGCACCCATGTTTTTATTCTCAAACTCCTATGGCTAAGTGAGGGCGTTCAAGATGCATAGTCTGATTGCCTGGTTCGTTGCGCTAATCAACTCCTTCAAGGACCATATAATTGGATCAAGATTGTTTAGATTCCATCCCGAACACCTCCGTACTACCTACGTGAGGGCAGAAGCCGACGACTGGCTAACCCTCAGATTTCATACAACACGGCCGCACAGGACGTAAAATTTAAAACATAACAAGCATTATATTACAAACTTACTTCGTTTTATCATACAAGGTAGAAGGAACTTGAATACATTCAGTCAAAGATAATGTCCTGCGAACACTGTGTATGAGACCCCTCCAGGACGTTGCCAAAATACCGCTCGGGTGTATGGTGCTCCTTGCCCTCGGGCGGCCCCTCGGTCACAAGCTTGATGGCGTCCATGTTCGCCCCCAGACCTTGACACGGGCAAAGGCCATACGCGCGCCCTCGATGCAGATGGAGCGCTTGACGGTGTCCAACCTAGGACAGGCATCCACCAGCCGCTTCACGAGGCCGAAGTAACTGCTGGGTATAGCTTCGGCTGACCATGGACGGAATATTAAATCATTCATGGGCAGTTCGTCCACCCTGTGCAGCTCGACCAGCTGTTTTAGCTGATCGCTGAAGGGCACCGGATGTTCTGGCGCAAGATATTGCGACAGAACAGCTTCTCCGTGGAGCTCTCTTCTTCATCTCAGAAGAACGACGTCAGCCACACTGCGTGGCAGATCAGTAAAAGCCCCTGGAGAACTCCGAATCCGGGTTAGTAAATGATATTTCTTCTTCACATTCTTGCTTTGAATATTGAATGCCTTACCTGCCGCAATCTTCCTGGCCTCCCGGGTCTCCTGGAGGGCGCCCTGGGCCTCACTCCGGGCCGTCTCCGCACTCTGACGAACTTGGCGAGTTCGATCTCTTGAGCCGATGCATCGCGCTCCAAGGTCTCACACTCCCTCACCGCGTCTTGGAGCTCTTGTTGGACCTCGTTGACCCGAGCCTTGAGCTTCTTATGGGCGGCCTGCTCCTTGACAGCCTTCCCCTCGGCTTCGGCCAGGGCCTTTCTCAGGGCCTCGACCTCGGTCGTCGCTTCTGTACATGTCATGACATTTCAGTCAATGCATATCATTTTACTTTTTTCGAATAGATAACGGGCTATCAGGTACCTTGTTTTTCTTGGAGCTGCCTCCACACCTGGACGAGCTCCTCCTCGGCCTGCTCCAGTCTTCGCTTAAGTTCGGAGACCTTGGCAGTATGCGAGGCTGCGGCCAACAACGACGCCTGCATATTCATTTCAGACAAATTTAGTTAGTTTCCTACAATAAAGGATTGATCCTCTGTCCGGCTTTTTCTTTTCGAACACCGGACAGTGTCTCAGGGGCTACTGTCTATATTGTGATTTTCTCTTTTTTGGAGTCACTTACCTCAAAACCTGTCAGCAGGCTGCTGCAGGCTTCGGTTAGTCCGCTCATGGCGGACTGAACCCTTTCAATTACCGTGCCCATAAGAACATGGTGCTCATCCACAATGGAAGCGCCTCGTAGTGCTTCTAGCAGATTATCCGGTGCCCCTAGTTGGACAAGGGTCATCGGTGGAATAGGCATACACCCTTCTTTCGAAGAAGGTTGCGCGCCGGATTCCGGAGCCGCATCGGTCTCCGGAATCGACTCCGGCTGAGGGTCGAATTGAATACGACCCTCCTCAATAGTCTCCATGGGGATTGGCTTCCCCCGGTGTCCGGCGACGGGGGTTTCACCTTCTGGCGCCTCCTGAACCTCTCCCCAGCCTGGAAAGGTCCTTCGGGACAGCACCTCCGCGTCGTCCTTGGCCTTGGGGGAGTGAGTGGCCGGTGGTGACTTGCTGGCCATCGCCTTTGAATCCAACAAACCTCGTGACGAGGATCATTGGGAGCTGTCGTGGGCTGAACTGCAATAGCATAACTAATCATGTCAATACAACAAAGAGGAGAGGCTAGATTTATGGGCATGTATGAGTCTTAACGCTTATGATGCAGCTTGAGGCTTAGTGCGGGGGCGTCGCTCTGGACTGCTGTCAACGTCCCATGCGGAGCTGCCCATGAGCGGGCCTTTCCCCTTCTTGGGCGCCTCCGCCTCCAGAACTGTGGGGGCCGCCCTCTTCTTCCTCTCCCCATCAGGGGGAGAATCCCTCTCCTCCTCCTCCTCTTCATCGTCGCCGTCTTCGACGACGGAGGAGCGGGCCTTGTCTTCGGACATCGCGTCCGAAGCGCCCTTGCGGCGGGGGCCTCTCTGGACCCCCTTGGCCTTCCCCGTGGCCTTCTTCTCCGGTGCCTTATAGGGCGCCGGCACCAGCATCTTTGCTAAACGCGGGATGACTGGTTCTTCAGGCAGCGGAGCCGGGCACTGGATCTGCTTCGCCCTCTCCATCCAGTCCTGAAGAAGCAACGATAATAAAAGCTTAGATATCATCCTTGAAACAAGCAAGTAGGGGATGCATTAAAGATAACATACCTCATTGGCGAGGTGGTTAATGTCGTGCCCGCGGTCCGAATCTGTGGCCGGCGGTGTCTCGTTGCCTTTGAAGAGCAACTTCCAGGCGTCCTTGTGAGTGGTTTCGAAGAGCCTCTTCAGGGTATGGTGCTTCTTCGGATTGAACTCCCATTGAGGGCGGGTTCGGCTTTGGCGCAGGAGAATCCGGTGAATTAGCATCACCTTGATTACATCAACAAGTTTGACATCTTTGTCCACCATGCTTTGAACACGCGTCTACATCGCTATCAGCTCATTTGGCGAACACCAGTTCGGGCTCTTCTCGACCCAGGAGGTGAGTCGCATGGGAACGCCGCAGTTGAATTCGGTAGCTGCGTCCCAGGTGGCGCCGCGGGGTTCTGTTATGTAGAACCACTGTTTCTGCCATTCCTTTACAATCTCCATGAAAGTGCCTTTTGGCCAGTAGCCATTGGTCAGCTTGCTCACCATGGGGCCGCCGCACTCTACGTGCTGGCCATCCACCACCTTCGGCTTCACGTTGAAGACCTTGAGCCACAACCTAAAGTGGGGTTGGATGCGGAGGAAGGCCTCACACATGACGATGAACGTGGAGATGTTGAGGACAGAGTTCGGGGATAGATCATGGAAGTCTATACCGTAATAGTACATCAGCCCGCGGACGAAAGGGTGGAGTGGAAACCCTAGCCCGGGGAGGAAATGAGGGATGAATACCACCCTCTCGTTGGGCTTCGATGTGGGGATGACTTGCCCCTGGGATGGAAGACGGTGGGCGATTTCCTTTGACAGGTACCAGGCCGCACGAAGTTCAGTACTGTCCTTCTCCTTGATCCAGGAGGCCATCCACTTGCCTTGACCTCCGGATCCGGACATGGTTGAGTGCTTGCTCGAGTGGGAAGAAGATGAGAATTTGGGCACTGGAGCTCAAGAGTGAAAGGGCAGAGGGAGAGAGAAGGCGTGGGTGAATAAAGGGAATCCTTATCCCCTTATAAAGGCAGTGAATATCGAACGCCTCCCCACTCGCCCTAAAACTCGCCTATTCCTAAGGTTTGTGTAAATGACACGGTTGGGTTACCCATGCCCATATTGATGAGAATCCCGCAATAAGGGGACACGATCTCTGCTTCGACAAGACGTGCCAATGGCAATCGCGTCTCGAAACGTGGAACGGCAGATGAAAAACGGTTCGAAATTATGATCGGGCAGACATGATGTCATGTTGTAAAAAGTTGTCAGCGGATTGGACTTGTGGAATATTATATTTTCTCTGTGGTTGTGTGTGGTGTGTGTGTTACAGGTCCGGACACATTCAATACGTCCGGACTATCTTGGAGTTCGGAAGGAGGAACCCGCCCTGCAATGCCCAAGACATATCTATGTGCCGGATACCTTGTCATTGAAGCCAGGTTCAGGGGCTACTGAGGGAGTCCTGGACTAAGGGGTCCTCGGCCGTCCGGCCTATTAGCCATGGGACCGGACTGATGGGCTGTGAAGATACGAAGACCGAAGACTGAAACTGTGTCTGAATGGGACTCTCCTTGGCATGGAAGGCAAGCTTGGCGATCAAATAAGTAGATTCCTTTACTTGTAACCGACCTTATGTAACCCTAGATCCTCCTGGTGTCTATATAAACTGGAGGAATTAGTCCGGAGGGAGGACAATCATTATCATAGTCATATAGGATAGGCTTTTAGGGTTTAGCCATTATGATCTCGTGGTAGATCAAATCTTGTAATACTCATATTCATCTAGATCAATCAATCAGGAAGTAGGGTATTACCTCCATAGAGAGGGCCCAAACATGGGTAAACATCGTGTCCCCTGTCGCCTATTACCATCGACCTTAGACGCACAGATCGGGACCCCCTACCCGAGATCCGCCGGTTTTGACACCGACACCTGCTGTGCACTACTACTTCTCCTTGCGTGCTGCTGTGCTGCTCCTTTGCCAAAGCCTTGCTGCTACTTAGCTGCCGCCGCTGCTCTTACTTCTGCTGCTGCTCATTGCTTTTCCATGGCCGTGGTGTTGTGCATTGTAGTGTGTGTGTGCGTGAGTGTGTGTTCTGTGTGTGTGTGTGTGGACGGCCCAAATAATAGTTTAGGGACTAGTTTAGTTAGTTAGTCTAATTAGTATTACTAGTTAATTAGTCCAATAGTAGATGACATGTGGGCCCATGGTTAGCTTAAAGAAAAATAATTTTTCAGAAAAGTCTAAGTCAATGAGATGTGGCCCCCTACACTATTCATATGTTGACTAGTCAACATTTGACTGGGTCAACCCAACCCCACTGGTCCCACTGTCATACACTATGGCTAGAATAGCACTAGGTGACAAAAGTATTTTGCTATTTTGTTTTCAAATTAAAAGAATTCTGTAAATATAGAAAATCATTTTGAACTTTGTAAATTCATATAAAATAATCCGTAACTCGGATGAAAATAATTTATATATGAAAGTTTCTCAGAAAATCCAACGAATCGGGATATGCGACCCGTTCATCTGTCACATGACCCTAGCATGCTGAAGATGGAACCATCCCCTCTCTTTTCATCTGTTCGGAAAACTTCAAATGCCGGGAAAACCCCTCCGAATGATTTCCCTCTCCGTCTGCAGCGTCTAGCAGTGTGTTAGTTCACCCCTAACATCGTGCATTACCATGTTATGCTTTATGATGCTTTGTTTGCTTTATATTTATTGTTTCTTCCCCCTATTCTCTCTGGTAGACCTCAAGACCGAGACTGGCCCTGTGATTGACTATGTCAACGACGATAGTTCTTCCTTTTCAGCAAAGCTTCCAGGCAAGGCCCCCTTTGATCATCCCGATATCACCCATTCCATTCTCTCATGCTTGCATTAGATTTTGCTACTGTTATTGTTTGCTCCTATTTTGATGCATAGCCTGCTTTCGTAACCTGCTTACTGTTACCATACCTGCTTATCCTATACTTCTTAGTATAGGTTGGTTAGTGATCCATCAGTGACCCCCACCTTTTCCTTGTTGCCCCTGCTTCATCATCGACGACTCGATCAACGTGATCGACGACCATAGCCCGACACCTCACATCATATCACGCCCCTTTTGTTGCTCGACTCTACAGAGTTACCATCGAGTGCCGAGGGTCGAACCTCATACATCACTCCTGATGAGATCTCTGTAGTGTAGCTATTCAGTCGTGGTCATCGAGGGTGATTTCCTCCTTAATCACTTCTGGTACGACTCTGTCGTGCAACCCCTCAAGTGTGAACCTCGTGGGTGGTTCCTCTTACGTTCACCTTGATGATTACATCGAGTGGAATCCACCGAGGGTGGTTCCTCGGGGTTCCCTTGGTGTTAAACACACGGTTACTATAGTTACTATGACTTTACACTGAACCATGTTACTAAAGACGGGCCGGCCCTGAGGGGTACTCGCGCGAGCTTAATTGCGAGTGATGAGTAGTCGGGTTGACCTGGAGGGTGCCCGCGAGATGACTACGAGGCGTGGCTGAGCATTCTTAGCCCGTGCCGCAAGTCCTCGAGATGGGGTGATGGGGTCACATCTTTCGTGAGTCTCTGCTTATTACCGAGCATTCCTAATCCACTACTATTTGGGTATTTGATCTGAGGGGCCTCTGGCCCGATAGCGCTAGCCATCACGTGGGCATAGTATGGGCGTTCTACGTCGTATGCATCAGCCGAAGCTTAAAAGACGTCAGCGACTGAGCGGCGCACGCCGGGTTGGACTGGAACGCCTCGCCTTGTATAAGGGAGGCTAGGTATACTCACCGTCCGTCCATGCAACGTGCAGGAGTTCCCGGGGCGATGGCCCAAGACCCTTGGGGGCATAGGTTTAGTCCGGCGTGCTGACCTCTCTATTGAGCCTAGGTCAGGTTGCGTCGTATTGTTTGGCCGAGGCCTGGCATGACCCAGTAATGTGTGTCCGGCTGGAGTTAAGCGAGCGTGGTGGTAAGTTGGTGCACCCATGCAAGGAAGAAAACATCTATCGATAGCCCGTCCTACGGTAACGGACACTTTGAGTTGTATCCCGATCGATACAACTAGAACTGGATACTTCAGGTGATAACTAGATAGTATGGCCCTGGGATTGCTTTCTCATAGGGAGTGGGGAAAAAATCTTTGGGGAGGTTGATAAAACAACTACTACTTTATTTATGCTAGTCTGCACTCTCCTAATGCTGCAAGACTATTGAAGATGCTAAAGATGCTAGTCTTCGATAGCACTAGGCTATCCCTCTATTCTGGCATTCTACAGTTCAGTCCACAAATACATCCCGTTTCATTGATACTGATGCATATGTAGTGTAGATACTTTCTTGCGAGTACTTTGGATGAGTACTCACGGTTGCTTTGCTACCCCCTTTTCCCTCTTCTTCCTTCTTTCCGGTTGTTGCAACCAGATGGTGGATCCCTGGAGCCAGATGCCATCATCGACGGATACTACTACATGGAGAATGCTGATGACGAGGAGTAGTTAGGAGGTCCCAGGCAGGAGGCCTTGCCTCTTCGATCATTCTTGCTTTTGTGCTAGCCTTCTTAATGCAATTTTTTAACTTATGTTTGTTCTCAGGTCTGTTGCTTCTGCTGACTGTTGTGTATTCGAGCTTATGTATTCGAGCCCTCGAGGCCCCTGGCTTGTAATATAAAGCTTGTATTATTTTAAATTTGTGTCTAGAGTTGTGTTGTGATATCTTCCCGTGAGTCCTTGATCTTGATCATACACATTTACGTGTATGATTAGTGTACGATTGAATCGAGGGCGTCACAGGCGCCCCCAACAGAATAACTTAAAGACGTAAAAAGTATACATGTCGCAGGGACATGCCCGTGTGACTTGGGGATAATGCTACCCGAGGGGCGGTCCCAACTGAACGAGTCAGAAAGAGTCACCTGGTACCATTGCTGGAGGGGTGTTGAAGCAGCTGAAGGCACATGTTGAAGAAGTTGCTCCTCACAAATCACCTGAGTCCGGAGCCTCGAGAAGCTCTGGGGGCCCGGGAGGCTCATGAAGAATCGTCGCCATTTCTACCTGGACTGCGCGATGCCTGGCCTCCTGAGCCGCCAGAGTGCTCTGTAGGTGGCGCTGAAAGGTGGCAGCCGCGTTCGGCAGGCCGAATGGCATGCGAACATAGCTGCGAGGTGGACCCTCACACCAACCAATGCGCGAAGGCCAGAAACGCTCTTGGGATGCGGCCCTGTTTAGCCCTGGGATGTTGACGTAGACGTGCAACTCGTTGTCCTCGCTAGGACAAAGAGCTGCTCCAGGTGTTGGGCGATGATCGCCGCGCATGGTCCTCGCCTCTTGAAGCTCCTCGGTCGCCTTGGTGATGAACTCCTAAGCATTGGGCTCTCCCTGCCTTGTGCCCTCATGAGGGAAGTGTGCGGTGAAGCATGCCTCCACGTGGTGCCCAAGCACCTCCCTCGTAACATTGGCTAAGTCAGAGACCCTCCAGCAGAGATCCCCCGAGAACATCCTAAGGAGGGCGCCAGGTGCGCCTTCCTATGCGAGGGAGGGAGGCACCCCGTCCATGGGCGCAGGTCCTGAGGTGGTGCCGCTAGAGACACCGCTCTCCTGAAGCTCCTGGCTGCGCAACTGCTTGTTCTTTTTCTTGGGGACAACCTCAGGTGTGTAGATGGCACCTTCGTTGTCTGGGTCTTCGGCCGCCGCAGCATGGTAGGCGCGCTCTAGAGAGTACACTGCATCCTTCTCCTTGCAACCGACTGTGATGACGCCGCTGCTCCCTGGCATCTTGAGGACGTTGTAACCATGATGGGTCACTACCATGAACTTGGCCAGGGCCGGATACCCATGGATGGCGTTGTACTGAAGGCGGATGTGGGCGATGTCGAAGTCAATGAGCTCAATGTGGTAGTTGTCGCTCGTGCCGAAGTTGACAGGGAGGCGGATTTACCCTATTGGGGTGGTAGAGCCGTCGGTCACTCCTGAGAAGGGCTTGGTGGGCTGCAGCTAATCATATGGCACTAGGAGGCGATCGAACGTCTCGACAAAGAGGACATTGAGCCATGCTCCACCATCGATGAGGGTCTTAGTGATGTCTACTACACAACCTTCTTCTTGTAGACATTGTTGGGCCTCTAAGTGCAGAGGTTTGTAGGACAGTAGCAAATTTCCCTCAAGTGGATGACCTAAGGTTTATCAATCCGTAGGAGGCGTAGGATGAAGATGGTCTCTCTCAAGCAACCCTGCAACCAAATAAAAAGAGTCTCTTGTGTCCCCAACACACCCAGAACAATGGTAATTGTATAGGTGCACTAGTTCGGTGAAGAGAGTGTGATACAAGTGGTATATGGATAGTAGATAAAGGTATTTGTAATATGAAATTATAAAAATAGCAAGGTAACTAATGATAAAAGTGAGCGTAAACGGTATTGCAATGCTAGGAAACAAGGCCTAGGGTTCATACTTTCGCTAGTGCAAGTTCCCTCAACAATGATAACATAATTGGATCACATAACTATCCCTCAACATGCAACAAAGAGTCACTCCAAAGTCACTAATAGCGGAGAACGAACGAAGAGATTATCGTAGGGTAAGAAACCACCTCAAAGTTATTCTTTCCAATCAATCCGCTAGGCTATTCCTATAAGTGTCACAAAAAACCCTAGAGTTCATACTAGAATAACACCTTAAGACACAAATCAACCAAAACCCTAATGTCACCTAGATACTCCAATGTCACCTCAAGTATCTGTGGGTATAATTATACGATATGCATCACACAATCTCAGATTCATCTAATCAACCAACACAAAGGACCTCAAAGAGTGCCCCAAAGTTTCTACCGAAGAATTACGACGAAAACAAGTGCCAACCCCTATGCATAGGTTCATGGGCGGAACCCGCAAGTTGATCACCAAAATGTACATCAAGTGAATCACGTGATATCCCATTGTCAGCACAGATACGCACGACAAGACATACATCAAGTGTTCTCAAATCTTTGAAGACTCAATCCGATAAGATTACTTTGAGGGGAAAACTCAATCCATTACAAGAGAGTAGAGGGGGGAAGAAACATCATAGGATCCAAATATAATAGCAAAGCTCGCGATACATCAAGATCTTATCACCTCAAGAACACGAGAGAGAGAGGGAGATCAAACACATAGCTACTGGTACATACCCTCAGCCCTGAGGGAGAACTACTCCCTCCTCGTCATGGAGAGCACCGGGATGATGAAGATGGCCACCGGAGAAGGATTCCCCCTCTGGCAGGGTCCCGGAACGGGTCTAGATTGGTTTTTGGTGGCGACGGAGGCTTCTGGCGGCGGAACTCCTAATCGATTCTCTGTTCTGGAAGTTTTAGGATACGTAGGTATATATGGGTGAAAGAAGTACGTCGATGGACCGAAGGGGGGGCCACGAGGCAGGGGGCGTGCCCCCACCCTCGTGGTCACCTCCCTTCTTTCCTGACGTGCTCTCCAAGCTTTTTCGGTAGCTTTCCTTCCAAAAATAACTTCTCCAGTTGATTTCATTCCGTTTCGACTCCGTTTGATATTCCTTTTCTTCGAAACACTAAAATAGGCAAAAAAACAGAAAATCTGGGCTGGGCCTCCAGTTAATAGGTTAGTCCTAAAAATAATATAAAAGTGGATAATAAAGCCCAATATTGCCCAAAACAGTAGATAACATAGCATGGAGCAATCAAAAATTATAGATACGTTGGAGACGTATCACTCAGTGACAAGGACATTGCTGATGATGGGCGAGAAGAGTATCGGGAGGGCGCCGACAGTTGCCGCGCAGTTGAGCTGGTCGGACGAGCTGAAGGTGATGGTGTACTTAGACCACCTGAGCCGGTGCATGGCCTCGAGCCTGGGGATGGTCGCGTTCACCTCACGAGCAAACTACTTGCGGATGCGATGGGAGGCTGGGGCCTGAGCGCCACCCAGGATGCAGGCGGTGGCACAAGGCTCCTGGAAGCCACCAGCCCCTCATCCTGTTGGTGGTCATCGTTCCTCCCTGGTGGCGGCGGCAGCGGAGGGAGGCCAGCATTTCCCTGAGGGCGGTCCTCACGAGGCTGGTCCCTCAAGGCGCCCTCACAAGGCTGATCTTGCCAATGGTCCTCGCGAGGGCGGTCGCTCCACTTGTAAGATCGAAAGTATGTCTATAGGGGGGGTGATTAGACTACTTGACCAAATAAAAATCTAGCATCTTCCCAATTTTAAATCTTGGTAGATTTTAGCAGCTTAGCACAAGTCAAGCAATCAACCTACACATGCAAGTCTAAGAGTATAGCAGCGGAATGTAAAACATTTGCATATGAAGGTAAAGGGAGGAGTTTGGAGGGAGCAAACGCAATGTAGACATGGAGATTTTTGGCGTGGCTCCCATAGGTGGTGCTATCGTACATCCACTTTGATGGAGACTTCAACCCACAGAGGGTAACGGTTGCGAGAGTCCATGGAGGGCTCCACCCACAAAGGGTCCACGAAGAAGCAACCTTGTCTGTCCCATCATGGCCATCGCCCATGAAGGACTTGCCTCACTAGGGTAGATCTTCATGAAGTAGGCGATCTCCTTGCCCTTACAAACTCCTTGGTTCAACTCCACAATCTTGTCGGAGGCTCCCAAGTGACACCTAACCAATCTACAAGACACCACTCTCCAAAAGGTAATAAATGGTGTGTTGATGATGAACTCCATGCTCTTGTGCTTCAAATGATAGTCTCCCCAACACTCAACTCTCTCTCAAGGATTTGGATTTGGTGGAAAGATGATTTGAGTGGAAAGCAACTTGGGGAAGGCTAGAGATCAAGATTCTTATGGTTAGATTGGAATATCTTGGTCTCAACACATGAGTAGGTGGTCCTCTTTTAAAAAATTGAATGGTAGAAGTGTAGGCACATTCTAATAGCTCTCTCCACAAATGAAGAGTGGGTGGAGGGGTATAAATAGACTCCACACAAAATCTAACTATTACACACAATTTACCAAACTCGTTAGGACCTAATTATAAAACTCAGTCAACCGATTTAGTTCAAAATGTGAACGTTAGGCTTTTCTGTGGGACCGACATGTCAATTTGGTGAGACCGATTTCATTAGGGTTAGGGCATAACGTAATCTCGGTGGGACCGATCACATAAATTCGGTAAGACCGATTTCTGTAAAAGGCAAAGAGAGAGTTGGTGTAACACCCCAGATATGATTTACCTAATATGCAATCCAACTCTTGCCGTTTTCGGCGTTAAGTTATTTTATTTTCTCGGGTTCAGGTTTTTGTCTCCATGTGTTGTTGTCATTGTCATGCATCTCATATCATGTCATCATGTGCATTGCATTTGCATACGTGTTCGTCTCATGCATTCGAGCATTTTTCCCGTTGTCTGTTTTGCATTACGGCGCTTCGTTCTCCTCCGGTGGTCATTTCTACCTTTCTTTCATGTGTGGGGATTAAACATTTCCGGATTGGACCGAGACTTGCCAAGCGGCCTTGGTTTACTACCAGTAGACCGCCTGTCAAGTTTCGTACCATTTGGACTTCGTTTGATGCTCCAACGGTTAACCGAGGGACCGAAAAGGCCTCGTGTGTGTTGCAGCCCAACACCCCTCCAATTTGGCCCAAAACCCACCAAAACCCTCTCCATCATCTAGAGCGTTCAATCACGATCGCGTGGCCAAAAACCGCACCTCATTTGGACACTCCTAGCTCCCTCTATGCCTATATAAAGACCCCTCCTCGAAAATCCCGGATCCCCTCTTCCAAACCCTAGCCCCGCTCCATCCGTGCGGCCGGACAACGTCCGGGCCGCACTGGACATCCCGCCGCCGCCAACCAGCGACCGCCACGTGGCGGGTGCGCGCCCACATCGCCGCCACAGCGCCGCCGGCCCGCGAGGCCCGCTCGGGGCCCCCGAGGCCCA
>NC_057800.1:261172713-261181602 GCF_018294505.1 Triticum aestivum
CGTGCTCCGGTGACCTCCACCGGTGTCGTCCCCGCTCCGGTGAACTGTTTCCGGCAAACCTCGTAAACCGCGCCCGGCCGGATCTAGATCTGGGATTTGTCTCGGGTTGACTTTTTGCCCGAAACCCTAATTATTTTGGCTATGTTCATCGCATCGTAACTCCTCATCCGTAGCTCTGTTTTGGGCATATAGCATATAAAATTGTTCGTGTCAGAGAGCACATCATTTCATCTCATTACATCATTTTCATTTGAGTTCATCTTGATGCCCTAAATGCTTTTAGAAGAATGCTATTTGAGATAATTGTCAGATCTGCTGCTCCAATTAGACATTTGTCATTTTTGCTATGATTATTGTGTGCATGATATGCCCCTGAGCTCTACATGTGTTTTGTTATATGTTTTGCCATCTTTCCAGAGGTGCAACCCATGTATTTTTGTGATGTGTGTGGTGACTAGCACAAGCTTGCAAAGTGAAGCATTCGTTAATGCTGATTTCAGGGACTTCAAAATTCCACTAAGTCCTTGATCTGTTTATTTCAATATGCCATATGTTCATGTTGTTTCCTAGTGATCCGTGCCTATTTTGAGGATGATCAGTAAGGATGTTTTGTTAATCTTGTAGTGCTCTATCCATCAATGTCTTTGTTTGCAATTATGTAGCACCCTAGCTTGAGTCAATCGAGCTATACTTTTGCTATTTCGTGAATCTGGGCAGATTGTATACTTGTTAGCGATTTTGCCTAGGATGTTGTAGTTGATCCGTGCATGCTATGTTGTTGTTCTTGCCATGTACAGCTTGTATAATGTGTATTCTTGATGGGTGTATGCTTAGATTGTCATGAAATGCTCTATAGTGAGTGCATCGAGCTCGTAAACATGCCTACTTGATGTTTGTTTTGCATGCTCCAGTTTTTCACTAAGTCTGTGATCTGATTATGTTTTTGCCATGTTCACGTGCTTGCAAATGTATCTTATGATCCCTTTTGGCTCAAGGTCACTAAGGGACTTTTGTTAAGATCTTTGAGTAGCTCCATGCCATGCTTTAGTTTGTCATGTTCGGTTCCTGTAGCATATAGTTTTCATGCTCCAAAGTGTGCTATCTGATCTGAAATTCCAGACAAGTGTTAATTTCACTAAGTCTGAAATCTGTTTGCCAAATGCATTTTTGCCATGCTTGTTTGAACCTGTTAATTGATGAATTGGCCATAGCTCAGTGTTCATCTTTTGTTAAGAATCTTGAATGGATCCCTGCCATGTATTTTTATGCCATGTTTGGGTGCTGTAGCATATTCATCTTGTTGCGTTTAGATGGCTACTTGCTGTTTATCGCAGACCGGTGCCATATGTGAATTGCTTGCCATTTCTAAATCGTGACTCCGATTCCGGCATTCTTTATATCGTTTTCAAGCGATTTCATCTCACCTTTCCAATGGCACACTTGGATTACCAAGTTGAGGCAAGCTTCATTCATTCCTTGTCAAATCTTGCATATGCATCACATATCGCATTCCGCATAGCATACCATGTTTGCATCATATTTTTTGAGCTTGCACGTGGTTGATTGTGTCCTTGTTGCTTGTTTGTCTTGTTTGGGTAGATCCGGGAGACGAGTTCGCTAACGAGGAGCCCGTTGAGTTTGCTTTCGAGGATCCAGTCAACTCTGACAACTTTGCAGGCAAGATGATCATACCCTCGAAATCACTACTATCTTTGCTCTGCTAGATGCTCGCTCTTTTGCTATGCCTATGCTACGATGCCTACCACTTGCTTATCATGCCTCCCAAAATTGCCATGTCAAACCTCTAACCCACCATGTCCTAGCAAACCGTTGATTGGCTATGTTACCGCTTTGCTCAACCCCTCTTAT
This sequence comes from Triticum aestivum, assembly GCF_018294505.1. Taxonomy (NCBI): domain Eukaryota; kingdom Viridiplantae; phylum Streptophyta; class Magnoliopsida; order Poales; family Poaceae; genus Triticum; species Triticum aestivum. Next base: position 261,174,583 of record NC_057800.1, read on the forward strand.
AGCGTTGCTAGTTGAAGGTGAAGATTGGAGACCGTTCCTTGTTGGAACATTATTTACTTGTTGGGATATCATTATATTATCTTGTTATCTTAATTCATCTATATACTTGGTAAAGGGTGGAAGGCTCGGCCTCTCTCCTAGTGTTTTGTTCCACTCTTGCCGCCCTAGTTTCCATCATATCGGTGTTATGTTCCCGGATTTTGCGTTCCTTACACGGTTGGGTGATAATGGGAACCCCTTGATAGTCCGCCTTGATTAAAGCTTTTCCAGCAATGCCCAACCTTGGTTTTACCATTTGCCACCTAGCCTCTTTTTCCCTTGGGTTTCCGGAGCCCGAGGGTCATCTTATTTAAACCCCCCCGGGCCAATGCTCCTCTGAGTGTTAGTTCAATCGAGCGATGTCCGGGGCTACCAGGGGCAACTCTGGGCTGGCCTACCCGATGTCTTGCTCATCCGGTGTGCCCTGAGAACGAGATATGTGCAGCTCCTATCGGGATTTGTCGGCACATCTGGGTGGTGTTGATGGATTGGTTTTAACTTGTCGAAGTGTCTTGAAGAACCGGGATACCGAGCCTGATCGGAATGTCTCGGGAGGAGGTCTATTCCTTCGTTGACCGTGAGAGCTTGTCATGGGCTAAGTTGGGACTCCCCTGCAGGGATTTGAACTTTCGAAAGCCATGCCCGCGGTTATGGGCAGATGGGAATTTGTTAATGTCCGGTTGTAGATAACTTGAACCTTAACTTAATTAAAATGAATCAACTGTGTGAGTTGCCGTGATGGTCTCTTCTCGGCGGAGTCCGGGAAGTGAACACGGTGTTGGAGTAATGCTTGCGCAGGTTGTTCTCTAGTTATTCGATCACGCTTTGCCCTCTCTTCTCGCTCTCTTTTGCGAACAGGGTAGCCACCATATATGCTAGTTGCTTGCTGCAGCTCCACATATTGTACCTTACCTTACCTATTAAGCTTAAATAGTCTTGATCGCGAGGGTGCGAGATTGCTGAGTCCCCTGTGGCTCACGGATTACTTCCAAACCAGATGCAGGGCCTGATGATTCCGTTCCAGATGACGCGCTTGAGCTCAAGTGGGAGTTCGACGAGGACTCACGCTGATACTACGTGTCTTTCCCTGATGATCAGTAATGGTGCCCAGTTGGGTCGATCGGGGACCTTGTCGCATTTCGGGTTCTTCTTTTATTTTGGTTCCGTAGTCATACCTTGTGTGTATCTGGTTGATGTAATGCTTTATTCATGTATTTGTGTGAAGTGGCGATTGTAAGCCAACTATGTATCTTTTCCCTTATTGTATTACATGGGTTGTTTGCGAAGATTACCTCACTTGCGACATTGCTTTCAATGCGATTATGCCTCTAAGTCGTGCTTCGACACATGGGAGATATAGCCGCATCGAGGGCGTTACAGTTGGTCAGCCAAACTCGATGGAACCAAATCGCTCATTTCAGTGAGACCAAAACGTTATGAAAAGGAAACAAAGAGTTTGCATTGCGAACTCAGTGGGACCGATCGCTCATCTCGGTTGGACCGAAACGTTACGAAGGGAAATAGAGAGTTTGCAATACCATCTCGGTGAGATCGAGATCCCTATCGGTGAGACCGAAGTGACTAGGGTTTCTGGTAGTGGCTATGTCAAATGAACTCGGTGGCGCCGGATAGATCAAATCGGTGGGGCTGAGTTTGACTTTTGGTTTGGGACATATGTGGATATGAGAAAGTGGTTGAGGGCTTTTGGAGCATATCACTAAGAACCTTGAGCAAGCAAGCCATTAAGCAACACCTCATCCCCTTTTAATAGTATTGGCTTTTCCTATGGACTCAATGTCATCTTGGATCACTAAAATGAAAATGTAGAGTCTTAAGCTTGAGCCAATTTGTGTCCTTAGCATTTTGAGGGTTCCACATTTCTAATCCATGCCATGCCAATCATTGAACTTTCCGAAATGATCATCTTGAAATAGCATTAGTTCAATGAGCTATATGTTGTTAGGAATTACCAAAACCGCCTAGGGATAGTTGCACTTTAATCTCCCCCTTTTTGGTAATTGATGACAACATATAGATCACAGCTTTGACAAATTATAATAAGATTGAAATACATCATCGCTTTGGGAAGTAAGTGATAAGCAAGAGCTCCCCCTAAAGTTGTGCATTATTTGAAATTTGCTTTTGAATGCAAATGCACAATCAATTAGGAGAATGGGTTACTCTTCCATGTCACATACATCTTGGTGGAGCGCTCAGAATGATATAAGGTAAAAACATGCACTCATCACCAAGCAAAGTGAATGATCATATATGAGATATAAGAGATAATATCATGCAAGAAAACATTAAAGTAGGATATGATCAGACACATGATCATACAAGTATCTCACACACAAATATAAAGAGTATTAAACAAGCACACATGAAAGTATCAAGCAAATAGCAAGAGAGACAAAGAAGCAAAACACTCTCTCTCGAAGCCTATGATCTATACATTTCTCCCCCTTTGGCAACAAGTTAACAAAAAGTTCAAAAATGCATGGTGCTATGCATCTCTCTAGGCTTGGTCTTCGGGAGGTGGTGTAGAGAGGACTCCAAGGAAGAAAGCATCAGTAGATGTTGTTGGAGCTGGTGGAGTGGCAACTGGAAGTGGCACTCAAGCTGTTGCTGCTGGTGCTGAAGTAGTTGCTCTAGTGTCAGCCATGGGCACTGCAGCAGATCTCTGACCTGTAGGCATCCGTGATAGCCTACCCTTTCCTCTCCTCTTCTTCCTCCTGGAGCTGCTCAACAGTTGTCTGCATCTCAGTTACTTTCAGATAAAGATCATAGAATTTGGTCTCGATGATCCTCTCCAATCCCTCCTGATTCTTGTTCAGGGTGGCCAAGCCCTTGTCAATCCTCAATGTTGCTTGAATCAGATAAATAAGCTGATCTTGTTTTTACTTTGAGAACACTTGAGATGCCTCCTCAGCACTTGGCATCTTTGCAACCTTTGCCTTTTCTCTCTTTTCTTGAGCTCACACAGATGTGGGATCATCCTCATTCATCACAACAGTGTTGTCCTCAAATTCTGGTCTCAAAGGTAAATGCTCCTTGTTCAAAAAATAAGTGCCTGTGCCCATCTTGGAGTTGATGAGCACCTGAATATGTGGAGCATACCCACAAGATCTCTTCTGAGCAGCTGTCCTTTTGATTGTTTCAACAATCAGGCTCATGACCTTGAATTTCTGAGGCACATCAAATATCTGCAGCAAGTTGATTGAATGGCCTCTGATCATCTTGTGATCTCCAGACTTGGGCAACAATGTATGCCTCAAGATTGTGCTGATAGTAGCTAGACCAGACAACAAATAATGTACATGCCCAAGCTTATGTGTTTCCAATTCCTTATCTAGGATCTCCTTGTACATATTTGCCATAGAGTTGTTGTCTTTCTGATTCTTGGCATAGACATCCAAGTCATCTTCATGCTCTTCAGGGGCATTTATAAACTTTTCCCACTCCTCAACAGTTGTCTGGTAGCTTGTACCCTCAGACATCCATACAATTCTTCCATTTGGGTAGAAATGAGTTGTAGAATAAAATTGCATAATGAGCTCATCATTCCATTTGGTAAGCTCCTGTCCCACAAACTTGTCAACACCACATGCTTTGAAGCTCTCATGAACACCTGCGAAGTAATCTTCATTCTCATCAATGTATTCCCAATCAACCCACTTCATGTCACATACTAGGGGCTTCTTGTCAAGCAGAATGGTTTCATAGAAATCTTGTTGTTCTTTGGTGTGGAACCTGTAGTCCACTACAGTTCTTCTCCTCACAACATAAGGATCAGATTGTCTCTAGAGTCTGAGACCTGCATCCTTCGTGATGTTCTTATCTTCTGCCACTAGATGGCTGTCATTATGATATGGACTATTTGTCTTTAAGCTTTCTGAGCACTTGGGCTTCAGCATCTTCTTCCTCAACTTCAGGCACTAGGGCCTTCTTCTTTTCGGTGGCTGGACTGTTCCTAGTGCTCCTCCTAGGCTTTGGAGCTGGAGCAGAAGCTTTGGGTGCAGTCTTGGGCTTAGAAGGGCAGCCCCAGACTTAATTGCATCCCCCATCAGCTTTTGGGACTTGGGTGCTGGTGCAACATCCTCTTCCTCTTCCTCAGCTGGATCTCTCGTTATAGAGGATCTACCAATGACTCTAGCAGTATTCTTCTTGACCCTCTCTTTCCTTTTCTTACTCTCTCCAGCAGCCTCTTTAGTTGGCTTAGAGGTTTCAACAGTTGAGACCCTGGCCTTTAAGGTTGGCACCCTCTTGGCAGGGGCCTTCTTGTGCATCCCAGGTTTTGTTGCAGAAGCAGTACCATATTCCTTCTTCAGGACTTTCTTTTTGGAGCTCACTTCCTCCTCAGCAGCTACATAGTCCTCATCCTCTGAGCCCAAGGTTCTATTATTCCTCTGTCTTGTAGTTGCCTTGGGCAAGTTGCTTGGAGTGCTCCTACTGCCATCATCATAGCTGCTAGAGTGACTAGTTCCCTCACTCAAGTGCACTTGCTCTTCCGATTTATTCTGGCAATCACTCTGGTCAGACATATTTTCAAGGCAAACTGATAGAAGACCCTGTGAATAGATATAGATGAGTAGATTAGAAGAGCATCACAAAGTGCAGAGTTTTTGCAAAACAGATGAGTCAAAAACTAGTGATTTGTTAAAACAGATTAGTTTTCCCCAGAAAGCATCTCGGAGCTACCTATTTGTTAAACACGGTGACACCAAAGCAACTTTTAGTGTCTAAACTAGTGAACTCGTTCAGACCGAGTCATAGTTCGGTGACTCCGAGATTGCTAGGGTTTCACAGAGAGTTGAACTTGGTCGCACCGATTTGCAGCTTTTGGTCAGACCGAAAAGTGCAAGTGCTATGTCCTAGGCCAAATCGGTGAGACTGATTTCCACAACTCGGTCGGTCCAAGATGGGTTCGGCGGAAACCTAAGCCTAAATTTTCGAATCAAACCTAATCTAATGGATGTTTTCTCTGGATAGTTTGATCTCATACTTGGTAAAGAACATGGCATTGCATTGTGCTAAGAATCAGAGTAAGGAATAAGCACAAAAGTTCAAACTCATACCTTAGTTCGGTGGTGAGTTCGCTACGGCGGCAACGGCGGTGTTGAAATCCGTTGACGGCAACGGAAACCAGTGGCGGGAGGTCACTGGCGAAGAGATGACGATCTAGAGACCCGTGCGACAGAGCAGGACACGCACGGGATGAGGGGTTTTGAAGAAATTTCCAAAATCTCACCCGTCAATATGTATATATATCTTGACCCTCTGGGTGTGACCGACTGGAACAACTCGGTGGCACCGAGATGCAGAATCGCAAGCGGTTACTGCAACTCGGTGTGAGCTAAAAGTTCAAATCGGTTGCACCGAGATTGAAAACCTAGATCAACTCAGTAAACTTGGTGTGACCGAAGTGTATGGATCGGTCAGACCGAAATGCACAGAGAGGTTTTACAAGTTTAAGTCTATGACGACTCGGGGACTCCGAGTGCTCCTCACACAGAGTGGTTCGAATCTAACTTGATCAAGCTTTGTGATGTAGCATGAATAGAGTTTGAGACGAGAAAAGCATAGATAGCTAGAGGGAGTGCTTAGGCATTCTTGTCCATCAATTTGGCAAAAGAGAAAGAGATAAACAATCAAAGTAACAAATAGATGTCCTTGAATGAGTAAAAATATGAAATCAACATGCTCACACAATAAAGTGGCAAATGAAATATGTGGCAAATCTTTCACAAACACTCTAGCATGTATCATGCAATTGGCGATGACTAGGTCATCTATATATGAGTATATTGACTTAGGAGTCAAATGAGAACATTTGATCATAGGTCATACTCATCATTTAAGCACAAGTGGGGTTACCTCTTTTACATAAAGCATTGTTGTGTTCACGCCATTTGAGTTCCTTTAGCTCAATTTTTAGAGTAAAGCCCCCCTAGATGTGATATCCCCCTAAGAGGGATGAACTAACCTTGGGTTTTGTCGATGATGACTTCATGTAGATGTTGAAGATGTGGATGGTCAATGTTGATGTAGATTATTTGGAGCAATCCATTGGAGTGAGTTGCACTTTCAATACCTACACGCGTTAGTCCCACAAGGAACAAACAAGGATATCCATAGACATAGAGTGAAGTTCACATGAGATGATGTCCATGAAAGCATTAGGTTACCCTGTCCCTTGTATTACCAACAAGAGTGTTTGTGACTCCTTGAACTAGTGCAAGATGTGGAAGTTGTTTGCACTTGTCCTCGCCAAAATGATATGAGTGAAGTATGTTGGTGGAGTGACCCTCAAGAACTCTCTAGTTCTTCTTCTTCGGGATCCAAATCAACTTGACACTACTAGGAAAAGGGCTACTAATGGCGCATCACTGGTGCGCCATTAGTATCACGCCACTAGTATTTTTTACTAATGGCGCACCACTGGTGCACCATTAGTATAGGCCACGGTGCACCATTAGTATAGGCCACTGGTGCCCCATTAGTATAGGCCACAGGTGCACCATTAGTATTTTTGAATTTTGAAGGCGGGAAAATAGTAGTGGTGCACCGTCTAACCCTCACCGTGCGCCATTGCTATTTTTGAATTTTGAATTTGGATCTGGATCGTGATTTTTTTGCCCATTTTTTGCTCGTTTTTTGGCATGATATTATTTCAAATTTTGTTCCTGTTTTTGGATCTTGTACGTTCTTTTGTCGTGTTCTTTTGCCGGAGAGGAGTTTTCCAGAGAGGAGGAGGAGGTCACCGGAGAGGCGCTCGCCTACATCGCCGGAGAGGAGGAGGAGGTCGCCGGAGAGGAGTTCACCGGAGCATCGGAGAGGAGGAATGAGAAACCATGAGGGGATGGGAGGAGAGGAGGGAGGAGGATCTCACCGGAGAGGAGGGAGGAGGAGCTCACCTGAGAGGAGGGAGGAGGAGCTCACCGGAGAGGAGGGAGGAGAAACTGTGAGGGTGGGGAGGGG